>NC_056732.1:1488545501-1488811838 GCF_019279795.1 Protopterus annectens
CTTTTGCGGTGTGCGCTTCAGTTAAACACATAAATCCGTGAAAAAAAAGTTATATAACTTTTTTTTGCAACATTTTCATGCCAATGGCCACATATTTGGCCATTGGCATGCTTACTGTAACAAATGCACCCTTTATTTGGAGCTGACATAGCTCCGTTTTAATTTTGCAGAAATGTACTCAGTTGTCAGCTGAGTACATTTCTGTTAACACGTCCGTTACACGGACTGGTTTGGGCTTCGTGGATCGCTCACATACCTCATTTGCATATCTTGGAGCTGCAAATGAGGTATTGAGCATTTCCACGCCCACTCCGTGTAAGAGACGTGTTAGCTGTCTCTTACACGGAGATTTGGGCTGTTGCTGAATCAGGAGGCTTACACGGAGGCTTACACTACTCTTAAACTCCGTGTAAGCCTTCCTGAATCTGGCCCATAGACTTACAGTGCAATGGAAAATTATTTGTCCCCCTTCCTGATTTCTTATTTTGTTGCATGTTTGTCGCACTTAAATGTTTCAGATCATCAAACAAATTTAAATATTAGACAAAGATGACCCAAGTAAATACAAAATGCAGTATTTAAGTGATGATTTTATTTATTAAGGAAAAAAAAAAATATCCAAACCCACATGGCCCTATGTGAAAAAGTGATTGCCCCTAAACCTCATAACTGTTTGTGCCACCCTTAGCAGCAACAACTGCAATTAAGCATTTGTGATAACTGGCAGTGAGTCTCTCGCATTGCTTTTGAGGAATTTTGGCCCACTCTTCTTTGCAGAATTGTTTTAATTCAGCCATATTGGAGGGTTTCCGAGCATGAACCACCTTTTTAAGGTCATTCCACAGCATCTCAATTTGATTCAAGTATGGACTTTGACTAGGCCACTCCAAAACCTTCATTTTGTTTTTCTAAGCCATTCAGAGGTGGAGTTGCTGGTGTGTTTTGGATCATTGTCCTGTTGCAGAACTCATGTGCGCTACAGCTTGAGGTCACAAACTGATAGCTGGACATTCTCATTCAGGATTTTTTGGTAGAGAGCAGAATTCATGGTTCCAGCAATCACAGCAAGTCATCCTGGCCCAGAAGCAGCCCCAGACCATCACACTACCACCACCATGTTTGACTATTGGCATGATCTTTTTCTGAAATGCTGTGTTACTGTTATGCCAGATGTAACAGGACGCACACCTCCCAAAAAGTTCAACTTTTGTTTTGTCAGTCCACAGAATATTTTCCCAAAAATGTCTGGGATCATCAAGATGTTTTTTGGCAAAAGTGAGACGAGCCTTTGTTCTTTTTGGTCAGCAGTGGTTTTCGCCTTGGAACTCTGGCATGCATGCCATTTTTGCCCAGTCTCTTTCTTATGGTTGAGTCATGAACACTGACCTTAACTGAGGCAAGTGAGGCCTGCAGTTATCTAGATGTTGTTCTGGGTTCTTTTGTGACCTCTTGAATGAGTCATTGCTGAGCTCTTGGGGTAATTTTTGTAGGCCAGCCACTCCTGGGAAGTTTCTCCACTGTTCCAGGATTTCTCCATTTGTGGATAATGGCTGTCACCGTGGTTCACTGGAGTCCCAAAGCTTTAGAAATGGCTTTGTAACCTTTTCCAGACCGATGGATGTCAATTACTTTGTTTCTCATCTGTTCCAGAATTTCTTTAGATCGCGGCATGATGTCTTCCTTTTTGGGATCGTTTGGCCTACTTCACTTTGTCTGACAGGTTCTATTTAAGTAATCTCTTGATTCAACAGATCTGGCAGTAATCAAGCCTGGGTGTAGCTAGTGAAATTGAACTCAGCTTTCCCAAAAATGTGATTAACCACAGTTACTTCACGATTTAACAACGGGGGCAGTTCTTTTTTCACGTAAGACCATGTAGGTTTGGATATTTTTTTTTTCCTTAATAAATAAAATCATCACTTAAAAACTGCATTTTGTGTTTACTTGGGTTATCTTTGTCTAATATTTAAATTTGTTTGATCTGAAACATGTGTAACAAACATGTAAAAAAATAAGAAATCAGGAAGGGCAAATACTTTTTCGTTGTATTGTAACTATAGTTTCTTTGGACATCAACATTGCTTTCGACACTGTAAACTGGAGATGTCTATGTCTAGTATTAGAAGAATACAAGTTTCCCAATACATTCATACAACTACTTGTGTCCTTGTATGAAAACTCTTTAGCCTATGTTAAACTAAGCTCTTACAGATCTGGTCTAATTACAGTTAAGAAAGGAACTAAGCAGCGTTGTCACCTTTATTATTTGCACTACTGATAGAGCTTTTTGCAAACAGTATTGGACTGCAGGAGACAACATTAAAAGCATAGAAATTTTCAAAACATTAAATCTGAGCTTTAATTGTTTGCAGATGATATTCTTCTGATTCTTTCAGATGCAAATCATTCCTTACAGGCACTATTTGATTCCATGAACAATTTTCAAGAAGTCTCTGGACTGTTATTCAATGAAAATAAAATTGAGGTAATGCTCTTGATTCCCAAGAAAAATAAATAAAAAACTAGATGAAAAAATACTTAAAATTCTCTGTCATTGGGGGTAAACTTCACTACCTTGGGATCACTTAACAGAAGACCTCAATGATATGATTCTGTTTAACTGTAATAGATAAAATAGAAGAAATTATAACAAACTGGAATAAATACTTATACACAATGGAGGATAGACTGTATTTGACTAAATCAATTATATATCCCAAATTATTATACCTATTTCAAGTATTCTCACTACCACCACCCAAGCATGTTTGTGTCTTTCGGCTTTTCCTGGTTAGGGGTCGCCACAGCGGAACTCCGGTCCGCTAATGATTGGCAGTTGATTTTTACTTACCGGCTTACCAGGCCTGATGCACAACCTTCAACGAAGGTGCGCCCATTCATGCATGTCCCCACGCAGAAGACACTCTAGCTGAGAATTGAACCGGACAGCGTCTTACTGTGAGGCGACAACGCTACTGCAGCACCACCACCGCGGGTCACCACCACCCAAGCATACAATACAAAAATATAATAAAATATTAAAATTTATACGGTACCCAAATAAACCTCGAATAGCACTAAACAATCGTTTACCAAATTGGGAAGAGGGGGGCATAAATCTTCCAGATGTCAAGACATACGTCCTATTTGCTATTAGTAAAAACATTACTATATCGTTAAATTCAGAATACTCTTCCATATGGAAATTACTCCATGAAAATATATGTCTAGATATCATGCAAAAACATATACACAACCACTTAAACTTATTATCAAACATCCTCTACTGGGCACTGAAATCATACATACTATAAAGTAAAAACTTTCATAATCACATTATATAAACCACACACTATCCTTATTTAAGAAGTTAGTAAATCCTAACCCTACTATTAAATCTTGGATATTTTTAATTTTTCCATTAGCTTATACTTCAAATAATTTAGAAATTACACAAATAAATAAGATGGAAATGTTAAAACAAGGAAACTTAAGTTTTGGCATCAACTAATAGAAATGGGTAAGGTCCCATCCATTACCTATCTTAAGAACAAATATAAGAAAACAAATGTGGCTAACTTTACAAATGCTGAGACAATTTATAGTAGATAAAATAGAACTGATGCAAATTTCAGTCAGACTAGATATACTTTAATTGAATACTTTATATTCATAACAAATCAGGCTTATCAAGGGAATGGATACTTGTCTAACATATATAAAATTGTCAAAAAAGAAAAGATATATCACAAAAATTGAATTATTTCACAATGATGAAAGGACTCCCCCCTGAAGAAGACGAAAAAATATATTTTAATCTCTTCAAAACACACCACATTATCACTTCATTGGAAGCTGTATTCATGGAGATTTCTACACAGAAGTTGTATTACCCCTCATAAGATAGCTTTAATGTTTGCTAGTGAAAATATTTGTTGGAGGCGTGGGAACATGTTTTTATGATTCTTTTAAATTAAAAACTTATTGGAGTAATATAAACTATTTTTTCAAACAATATTCAACGATAATTTCAAGTCTAAAAAAATCAATAATATTGTTCAACTCTCCTATAGCAAAATGTGTGTCAAAGAATAAACTATCAGTATTTTGGACTTTACTAACCATTGCCAGAAAAAGAATTACCATAAACTGGAAAAATAAATCTTCTCCTTCATTTAAGGAATTTAAACAACTTGCACTGACTGTTGGACAAATGGACATCAACACACTAAAGAACAGAACCAACAGGAAAACATCATACTTCAACACTTGGCAGAATGTAATGGAAACTGGAGAAAATGGACAATATTCTAAACTGAAATAATGTAAATATTCTTAGAAATGCTTTGTAAATAGTTATGTTAAAGTAGTTATATTAAATTATTTTTAGTTTTTATTTCTGTTAACTGGATGTAAATATGAGTTCATGATTACAATTTTGTATCATTCAACACTTTTTTCTTATAACTGTGATAAAATTGGAAAACAAATAAAAAATTTTAAGTGAAAAAAAAAAAAAAAAGAGTAAGGTAGACCTCCACATATTTCCATATCCTAGTCGTAAGTGACTCCGTAGTGAGACACAGGGATGCACCATTCACCAGGCTGTGCAAGGAGAGAGAGAGGGTCACTTTCACTTATCTGTCGTGCCAGGATTCATCACATCACACGTATACTGGTGTCCTTCCACCACAAACACACATGACTCAGTCATAGTGCACATGGGTGAAAATGACTTGAAAAGTACCTCCCAGGAGTACAAGAAGAGATAGAGACATGATGGCGTTCTCGGAATATGTAGGTGTGGCAGGTATTAACCTAGCCTTGAGAAGCATTCTGCCATCACCTAGAATGATGCTGCAGTAGAAGTAAAGATTGACTTCAACAATTGTCTTAACTTTTTGTGTTATTCTAAAAGGGTATAATATGTTTCAGCCTGGGAGGTGATGGTAGATGGCCCTGACTGCTTTGTCATGGATAGCCTTCACCTGTCACCCATGGCAAGTCCTTGTTCACCCCCACAGTGCCTTCTTTTTGGGCAACATCAGTCTTCTAAAGATTCCAACATAACAAAACAGAATCCAGTTAATGTAAAGGTGTTGCTTCTCAATGCTAGTAACCTTAACGAAAAAAACTCCACTCTCTACAAGCACTCTTCATCCTGGAAGACCTTGCTGTATGTATTGTCAGAAATACCTGGTTCAAGACCAATGAGAGCACCTCATCAGTGCAGGGTTAAGACCAATGAGAGCACCTCATCAGTGCAGGGTTAAGACCAATGAGAGCACCTCATCAGTGCAGGGTTAAGACCAATGAGAGCATCCCATCAGTGCAGGGTTTAAATGCTTACCACACGTTCAGGCCCCCACCGCACTAAATGATGGCACTAAAGGCAGTGGTGTCTTCATATTTTTAAAAATTTACATTTGGGCTCTTTAGACCAGGTAACAATGTGAACCCCATGTCCATCTTGTCCAGCTTTTCTGTTAATCACAGAATGGGGGACAGGGACAGTCATCCTCTTGCACAAATATGGGGAGTCAGGCTATGGAAAGAACATGGGTAACCTACAAACTCATCCCAAGCTAGTTCGTACTCACAAAGAGCAAATCCTGCCTACTTAACCTGGTCGACCTCTTGGAGAAGGTTACTGAAGGAATGGATTAAACTCTCATATCTAAATGTAAATCACTGTGACTTAATAGATACAAATTCGCTCAAAAATAGAACAAAGAATATTAGGATGGGTGGCTCTACTTTCTCCAAAAGACCTGTCACTAGTGGCGTACCTCAGGGTTGAGTCTTTGGATCACTCTTCATAGGTTCGTAGGTGAATACTAACCTAATGACCACTTGGACCCTTATAAGCCTAACCATGCAACTCAGATGTGACACATCATTTCATTTGTATAGAAGGTGATTTACTATGTCTCTGTTGGATTACCACTGTCTCAACAGAGACATAGATGCTGAACCGGGGTGAATTTCAAATTACCCATCCACTGGTCCAAGTTGTGCTTAATTAGGGATGGGGAGGAGCTATGCTCCAAATGAATGGTGAGCCTGTTCCAGAGAATGGGAATTCTATGAAAAACGTATCTGTCTGTCCAACATATCATATTTATGTCACAAGCAAATGTAGGTGCTCTTTAGCATTTACTTCTCAGAGGTTAAAGCATGAGTTAAAAGTTTTACGGCTCACAAGTATGCAAACTGTTGTGAACTTGCTGCCATTGCAAACTTTCCAGAGGGCACCAAAATACTCCAGGAGGGCCTTTCCCAAGCAAATAGCTGCTGTCAAAACCATGGTCTAAAACTTTCTTACTAAAAAAAAAAAAAAAAAAAAAATGCAGATTTGTCTCAAACCTTTGTCCATCTTCCCTATATTTTACAGTCTACCCAAAGGTGACCACTGCCTTCCATATCTAGCCTCAGACATTGTTCTGTCAGACTTGTACATTTGCAAGTCCCGTGGTAGCATGAACACATGCTTGAGGGATCTCGGTCTGGTTTGCACCGTAAATGGAACATGATGAAGAAGCAGGTCTGTATCACAGAGACTGTTTGTTCTGTGGAACCATCTTTCATTCCACATAACACCTGTTACAAAGACATGCATCTGGAGTGTTTCTCCCCAGCCCTCCACTGAAAGTTGGCTTTGTTCCAAGTCAGACTTTCCCAGTAAACAAATGTTAAATAAAAAAAATAAAAATAAAGCAAAGTGCTTCATTTGGTCTAGTCAAACATAATTTAGACTAATGGATAGGAAATTATAGATTCACCTCTGGTTTAGCACCCATTTCTCTCATAGATAGTAACAACAAATAAATATCCCAACATATCTTTGTTCAGCCAACTGCTGGTGCTGCTGTAGCATTGTCGCCTCACAGTTAGATGTTGCCCGTTCGATTCTCAGTTAGAGCGTTTTCTGTGTGGCGACATGCGTGAACGGGTGTTCCTTCGTTGAAGGTTGTGCGTTAGACCCGGCAAGCCAGCTCATGAAACTCTACTGCCAATCATTAGCGGACCGGAGTTCCGCTGTGGCGACCCCTAACTGGGAAAAGCCAAAAGACACAAAATCTTTGTTCAGCCAACCTTTGTGTTATGTGTACGCAACATGTAAGGGCAAACAACTACCATGGGAATGCAAGCCTAGCTTTCATAAGATCATCGGAGATCAGTAGCCTAGTAAGTACATGCAAATCTATTAATCTTTAAGTTAGCAACCAGTAGTTCCTATATTTATTGTGCATTTGCTTTTTGTTTTTTTTTTTGACTTGGCAAAGATGTGGTAACGTGGGGTTTATTTTATGTGACCGGCCCTTCTTATTAGGGTGATAATCCCTATGCATTCTTTTTGACACCCACTAAAATTAGTATTTTTTAAACCTGGCTTCTACTTTACCCCCTAAAGTGGAAACTGGAAGAGTCATACAGTAAAAGAAGTGTTTTTTGCCATATCACCATTCTGGCGCACTCTGTATTTGTGTGGCAGCAGACCTGGTTAGAATTTAAGCCAGTTGTATCTCCGCTAAAGGTAGCCAGTAACCTTTTCTCACTTGTACTGACCAGCTCTCAATGCTTAGGACAGTGATGGTATCTTTCAGGATGCCTTAGACGTTTGACGGCAAACCTGGTTTAGTATTACACAACACTTCAGCAAGTTCATTAATTCACACTTCAGTAGTAAAGTAACAAACTTCTGTCCCGAAGGTGAGCCGTCATGCTGTTTGTGTCCTGAGATTTAGCGTTTGAATTCAAAATTGTCAGCATATTCGTAAAGCTTTGTTGTATGGGAGGACAAAGCTGAAACCTCCCTGAGCAACCCATTCCATAAGTTAGTAACTCTCAAATAGGACATTATGTTCTTTAGGTTGGACCGTGCAACATCTTGCATCAGTAAGCCCTTATCTTTAGTACTGACTCCATGTAACAATGTGTTGATAAAACTGCCGGCAGTGCTTATTCTATGGAAAGATCTGTAGGTTTGAACTAAATCTCCCTTCCTAAACCTGTTGTAGATGGAATACAAATTTAAAGCTTCCAATCTTTAAGTATGGTTTAAAAAATGAACTCATTTTTGTAGTAAACATATACTGATTTTTTTCTGGTTTTCTTATGTTTGAGATGGCATACATCCAAAAAGTAGCATCATAATTGATACGTAGTTGAATAAGGGCATGATACAATTGTATCCGTACCTCTGGTGTTTGAAGAAGTGGTGCTTATGTGCCCTATCATGCCTACTGCAATTTTTTTCACAGATGTACTGTAAGAGAAATCCCTCAGTACATTAACACTAGGATCTCTATAACCGCTTCTAGCATACTGACCCACCTCAGCAAGGAGACACCAGGCTTGAAGTATCCTTTCTGTCGACATTAGGCCAAAATGACCTTCAAGCATAGTTTCAGTTCTCATCGTTTTTCTGAATGGACTAATGCTTGTAGTATTTCATAATTTAGATTGCTTGTCTCATTTTGCTCTCCAGGATATTGCGGTTAATAAAGCGGCAGTATAAAGGGAATAAATTAATAGTCATTCTGACTGCTACAGTAGACTTTAGGCTGCATAGGTTGTGCTGTTCCCAGGACACAACAACCAGACAGCTTCGCAAAGCTCTGGTCCAGATCATTCCATGTATGTGGGGTTATAAGAAACTAAACTTTTTAGGGGGTTGGCTAGCTGACAACTCTATTCTTGCAGCTCTGATATTACTAAATAAAATGCTTTTTTGGGGGATGCAACTCTATTGAACCTGAACTTAGATTGAAACTTTTAAAATGTTCATAGGCCTGTTGATCCTGTACATTGGTCAGACATATGTTTACATCCTGGAGAGTTCTGAAGTGGGAATAAGCCAGTGAGAGTTTTAACCTAAATAATAGGAATAGACTGCCATTCGTGGGTCTTACCAATGAATATTATATGCTTTAAAGAGGTCTTAATGTCTGAGAGGAACATGCCTGACTTTGCAAGGTCATACTGGAAGCTAGGGCTTTAGGGGTGGCTTCAACTAATGGCTTGTTAAGAAGGGGGATATAAGACAATTCATATGAACAGGATGCAGCCTTTAAATTCAGTTGATAGAGGATAGTAGATAAGACCTTCTTTAACTGTGGAAAGTGGTCTAAATGGTCTATCAGGCTGAAAGCATGCCACCCATCCAAATGTTCTAAACAACCTAGACTGGGTGTCTGCATACATACTTTTGCAGTCTGATAAAATTTCACAAGATATTTCTGGAGGTGCCAGTTCATTGTTGGAGATGTAGAGCTCAGGTACCTCGAGACTGTCAGCATACTGTTTGGGAGTGTCAGGAGCTGGATATCTTTAAACAAGATTTGACTGGGATAGCTAAGAAACTAACAGTGGTACAAAACTTGATTACCTGAGAATTATTTCTTTTAGGTTGTCTGCCAGAACTTGAAAGAAGATGAGCTGGTCTCTGTTAACCAAGGTAATTCTGGTTCCTAAAAAATATAACTATAATTTGCTTGGTAGGAAAGTCTGTCTGGGATGAAAAAGACCCCTTTAAAGTGGAGGTCCTGGGAGAAAAGTTGCAGTTACATAAGTTGGTATTTAAATGTACAACTGGTATTTAAGGTATTGACTGTAATATATTATTGTTAGTGGAAAAATAGTCGGTAGTAATCAAATAATACAAAATAAGATGAGTATCAATACATCATGCAGAATATAATGTAATGTTTATACAGTGGATATAAAAAGTGTGCACACCCCTGGTAAAATGATTTTTGTGATATAAAAAAATGAGACCACAATAAATAATTTCAAAAGTTTTCCCACCTTTAATGTGACCTATAGCCTGTACAATTCAATTGAAAAACAAACAAATCTGTTAGGGGAAAAATATAAAAAATAAAAAAATGTACAATAAGCTGGTTGCAAAAGTGTGCACACCCTTAAACTAATATTTTGTTGAAGCACCTTTTGATTTAATTACAGCATTCGGTTTTCTTGGGTAGGAGTCCATCAGCAAGGCACATCTTGACTTGGCAATATTTGACCACTCTTCCTTGTACATAAACATGTACATTGACTTAATGTGAAGAAAACAAGGATATTGACCTGATAATCCATAGATGCAGCTATGTCACACTGGCATTTAGTCTCAAAACAGTGAAAAAGAAGTATCTATGTACAATGGTAAGGGAACCAACCAGTATCTCAGCAGCATAGACAAAAAGTACCTAGAGAATCAGTGGTGTAAATGGCATGAGATATACCTCCCTGGACTATATGAAAGGGGACATGATGTCCCAGACAGTACCTTCTCAAAGGATGGTACCACAATACAAACAGGATGATTTGACTTTAAGTATTGGTTTATCTTTTGGTGTCACCCCAAGGGGGATACAATATTTGTCAGCATGGGAGGGATGTTGTCAAAAGACCAACACAGTAACCGCAGAGTTCAGAATGACAGGAAATATTTTCAAACAACATTGCAGGACAGTCTCAAATAAATACAGAAAATATCTAAACTAATATTTACTGTATTCCTATCTATAGCTAAAAGAAATGACGGTACCTAGTAACTTAGTATTAGCAAGGCAAATGCAGATGAGTGCTGATGATGAATATTTCTAGGTCCAAGACAAGATACAACATGCCCAGTCTTTCTCTGAGAGAGTTCTTAAATTACTATCAAACATTTCTGCTGGGTCAGCTTGGATGACATCACTCTTTGTCACCTGCCTTCAATTCCCAGGGTAGCAGATACCAACAAAATTTTATCATCTCTATGCGAGAAGTGCATATCTCTCAGATGTACAGCTTCTAAGAAGCAATAAAACATTTTACATTTTAAACCTAGTAATTAGAATCACTTTCAAGACAATAGAAAAACTTCTAGCTCTAGACATTGTGTCTGCTTGCTGCATTGAAACTGAGAGATAACACAATCATACAACACTTTGATTCCAACTTATTTTCTTGAAGTTTTGCAAGTTAGCTCTGTATGATCCAGCTACTACTATTAAAACATACATTTGCACAGGTATATAGTTTATATACATTTCTGTTCTTTTCCAGTAGGGTACACTGTGGTTGCATTCTTGAATCTCAGTACATAACATACAGTTCTCTTACATTTGTAAGACAAACATATGAATAATTTTAATATTCACAAATGACATATGATTATTTACAAAATTCCAGATAGCTGGGCTGGCAGTGTCACAATCCCCCCCCCCCCAAAATAAAAAACTCAAGCTAGTTTTTTACGTGACCCTTGAGAAATGTTGCTTGAGAGGGTTGAGCCTGTCTGGGAATACCTTACCCCATTCTGGTCTTGAAAGCCCATCTTGCATTGGCATTGCTAACCCCACTGTGGTGCTGCACCGTATATCATATGCTTGCAACACTAGGCTCCACCTTAGTAACTTGGCATTTTGCTGGCTGGCTTGATGTAGCCATGTTAAGGGATTGTGGTCTGTAACTACAGTGAATTTCCTTCCAAACAGATAAGGCTAAAGTTTCTGCAGTCCCCACACTATGGCTAGGCATTCATTTTCTACAGCTGCGTAGCATTTCTCCCTGGGTTAGAGCCTACGACTGAGATATACCACTAGGTGCTCATCTTCCTCCTCTGAAGAAACCTGGCTAAGTACAGCCCCCACCCCATGGTTTGAAGCATCCACCTACACAGCAAATTGTTTGCTGTAATCTGGACTGGCTAACACAGGAGGGGGTCCTCCCAGAACTCTTTTAAGCTTCTGGAATGCCTGCTTACATGCTGGGGTCCACACTACCTTATCTGGCCTGTTTTTCCTTGTCAGGTCTGTGAGGGGAGCAGCTATGGCACTATAACTGGGGACAAACTTTCTGTAGTGCCCTGCTGTCCCTAAGAATGCCCTCACATGCTTTTTGGTAACAGGTGCAGGCCATGCCTGAATGGCTTCCACTTAGGCAGGTTCTGGCCTGATCCTACCACTTTCCACTCTGTCCCAGGTAGGAGACCTCTGTCATACCCCCCTGACATTTGCTGGACTTAATGGTCAACTCTGCCCTCTGTAGTCTGCCCAGCACCTCCCTGACATGTTGAAGGTGCTCTTGGCAGGAATGGTTGTAGATAGCAATATCTAGGTAAGCAAGGGCAAAATCTCCTGCTCTTGCTAGGATATGATCTACTAGCCTCTGGAAGGTCGCTGGGGCATTTTTCATCCCAAAGGGCATCCTTGTGAACTCCTACAAGCCAAAAGGAGTCAAAGGCTGATCTCTGTTTAGCACTGGGAGTCAAGGGCACCTGCCAGTAACCTTTGGTAAGATCAGTGGTGGTAAGATACTTAGCCCCACCCAGCTGCTCTAGGGCTTCATCTGTCCTAGGCATGGGGTAAGCATCTGACTCTGTGTGACTATTTAATTTTCCGTAGTCCACACAGAGCCTGGTGCTGCCATCCTTCTTTGGTACCAGCACCATTGGGGAGGCCCAGGGATTGCTGGACTCTTGAATTACCCCTAGTTCCAACATTTCCTGTGTCTCCTCCCTCAGAGTATGTTTGACTCTCTCAGGCACCCTATAAGGGGCCTGCTAAATAGGCCTTTGGGGTCCTATGTCCACATGATGCTGCACCAGGTGGGCGTCCTCCAAACTCCTGTAACATTGCTAGGATTTTTCCGGCCTGGGTAGGGGATAGCTGCTGGGACATTGCTACCCCTTCCACTGAAATGTCAGTCTGAGCTTCACTGAGGAGATCAGTCACCAGATCACCCTCGGACTTCTCTTGCCATCCACTGCAACTATTCAGCATAAGGGCCTCCCTATCATGGTAAGGTTTAATCAGTTTAACATAGTACAATTTGTGCCCCTGCCTAGCAGTTCTACCATGTAGTTAACATCACTGACCTTCCTTACCACTTTGTAGGGTCCCTCCCAAGCTGCTTGCAGCTTGTTGTGTCTGACAGGAGTGAGAACCATTACCTGCTGGCCTACAGCAGACTCTCTAGCTCGAGTATTCTTGTCATACCAGACCTTTTTCTGCTGTTGGATTTCATTCTCCTGGGCCAAGCCAATGAGTTCCCTGAGCCTTGTCCTGAGGTTTAGGACATATGCCACAACAGATTTCTTGTGGAATTCACACTCATCCTCCCACTCATCTCAAATCAGATATAGAGGTCCCCATAGCCTATGCCCATACAGCAACTCAGAAGGTGAAAACCTGTGGATTCCTGGGGCACCTCTCTGTAAGCAAGCAACTGGGGTGGGCAAATATTTGTCCCAGTCCCTTTTAAACTGGACTGCAAATACCCATAGCATGGACTTGAGTGTAGAGTTTAATCTTGCAACAAGACCATTAGTCTGGGGATGGTAGGAGGTGGTCTTTAGGTGCTTCACCCCACAGTACTTCCACAGACAAGCCAGCAGGTCTGACATGAAATTGTCACCTCTGTCAGTCAGTATTTCTTTGGGGAAACCTACCCTGCTGAAAAGCTCTAATAAAGCATTTGCCACCTTTCTGCCTCAATGGAGGACAGAGACACTGCCTCAGGGTATCTGGTAGCATAATCTACTACTACTAGGATATACTTTTTCCTTGTGGAACCTGGGGTACTCAGAGGCCCCACAATATCCTAGCTACCCTCTGAAATGGCTCCTCAATCACAGGCAAAGGCATCAAAGGAGCTTTCATCTCATCTCCTGCCCTTGCCTACCTTTTGGCACTGCTCTCAGGTCCTGCAGTACCCTGTTACATCTCTGGACATTCCAGGACAATAGAAGTTCTGCATAATACATCTATTTGTATGCTTTATGCCTATATGACCTGCAAAGGGAATATCATGGGCTATTGCTAGAAGTGCCAGATGGTAGGCTCTGGGTGCTACCAGCTGCTGTATTGTGTCACCCTCTAGCCCTCCCTCAGGGTTCCACTCTCTGTACAGTAACCCTTTATCCCAGTATACAGATTCCCCCTTCCCTTGGGACTCTGGTGCCTCACTAGCTACCTCCCACAGGTCTTGTAAGGTCTGAGAGCTGAACCTGTCTCAACTCTCGCTTTGTAACCCTTCCCAGCTCCCCTTTGACAGGAAGTCTGGTATCCTCTGACAGTGGTGCCTGACTGTCAGCCTGGGTACTACTACTACTCACCGCTACCCGTGCAGTCACTCTGTCCAAGGGAACATCAGTACCCACAAGCAACTGTGGCTCACCTTCAGTCTCACTGCTACAAGGTAGCTCCCTTCCTGAAGTAGCCACCTCACCTGTCCTGGCTGAAAGTGTGCGGTCTGTGTGGGTCTCCCCTAGGCTATCAGACCCACATGCTTTTCACAAAGCCTGACTGCATGTTACTGCATGCACACATGGTACTGCATTATCAAAATCATTCCCTATCAGGCCATCTGCAGGGATATCCTCAAACACACCTACTTGCTAGCTTCCTTTTCCATCCTCCCAGTCAAGGTGAACCCTAGTGAAAGGTATTTGGAATGGAGTCCCTCCTAAAGCTCTGACTGGAGTAGACTGCTCATGCAAGTAGTGCTCCTTTGTAACCATTGCAGGCTTCACAATGGTCAGGTCAGGGGCTTTGGCTCTTTTAGCCATGGCCTCTTTCCCATTCACTAAGATAGGATATAACCTCTTGTGGTAGTTTGGTACCTTTGTTGTCTCGAGACAGCCAACTGTTGACATTTTGTCATTCCCACTTACTGGCTCTCCCACTTTTTGTTCCGCACCTTGCCTTCGTGGACATCTGTATTGCTACATGGCTCTACTGGATGCATTTAAAATATTTAACCCTTGGTCCAGGACATGTACCTGGACTAGTGGCTTCCCCTGCTACTGGTGGACTCTGTTGGGACATTCTGGGCTGCCCACCATGGGTTCCCTTGGACCCATGAGCAGCACTGGGTGTCCCTTTCCTGTGCAGTGATGTCCTGCTTGCTAGGTGTAGGTCTCCCTTCTTCCCCAGCTCATCTAAAGTATTACATTGTGTATCGGCTAACCAGACTCTCATGTACTCAGGCTAAGTGCTAAGGGCTTGTTCCCTCACCAAAAGGTCTGCCAGTCCTTCAAAAGTGGTGACCTGACATCTACTCAACCACCAATGAAAATAAGTGCTTAGTTCAGCCACATATTCGCACACACGTCTGCCTTGCATCTATGCTCACAAAACTTTTTCCTGTAAGCTTCAGGTGTTAACTTAAAACATTCTAGCAAACCTATTTTGACCGTATTATAATTTAAACAGTATCAGGCAGTTTAGAAATGGCAGTTATAGCTTTACCATGGAGTAAGGGGGGTCAGGAACTGTACCCAGTGCCCTTGGTCAACATTATACTATTTACACACCCTCGCAAACATATGAATGAAACTATCAAAATTATCCCCTTCTGTAAATTGTGGAAGAAATTTACTGACCTTTGTTGCTTCTGGGGTTTGGTTACTCCCTTCCCTTTTACCGCCATGACTCTGGTGAAGTCAACATCTCATTTTCATGTTGCTCTGACTCTTTCTCCTCAGCTTCCAGGCATTACCATTTCTCATTTTCCTGAGCCTTCATATGTTGCAGTTTTTCATTGTCTTCAGTCCCTAACCTTAGTCTCTCTGCTGCCTCTATTTCCAAACAGTTGGCCTCTAGTTCAAGTCTCTAACTCGAGATGGATTTTTAAGTCCTCTGTGGAAAGATTGAGCTGTCCATTTTCTCAGAGTTGTACATCTCCAAGGCCAGTCTGAATGTCCTCTGGTTGCTGTTCTGTGATGCAGCTGTGACTATAGTTGCAGTCATGTCTGCCTTAGGTTGGCATGCACCATACCCTTAGCTTGGCACATCTCAGCCAAATGGCTCCTTGCCAGCTTGCCATATTCCTCTGCTGGCATGCTGTCCCTGACTGACTTAGCTAACAAAAAATAAATAAATAAAACAATTGTGATATGAACTCTGAATGTTCACTGAGTGACTGATTGAGATTACAAGAACCTTCGAGTGACCACTGTACACAGGCTACAGGAATTCAATATGCACATCACTACAAACAAGTTAATATGTGATGTGGCTAACCCACTGCCAGCTAATTAATATGTGATGTGGATATCCCACCACTGCCAAACAGTTAATATGTGACGCCCGTGCACTCTCCCAGTAATCAAGGAGCCTCAAGCCTCACCACTGGCAATAGTGAGGGACTTGCACAATGGGAGAAGTACAAACAGTAAAGTACAGTATACCTTAAGAGCACACAGAGATCACAATCAGTCTTGGGCTGGTTTCTCCCTCTTTTCTCCAGATCACAAGTAAGACTCCCCACTGGTGCAGCTATAGGGTTAAGATCTCAGCTGAGGGGTCAAGCCAAGACCTCCAGCACCCTCTGTGTCCAACCAGTGCTTTGTGTCCCTGCCCAAGTAGCTGACACACACACACACACACACACACACACACACACACACACACACACACTCACACACTCGCACACACACACTCGCACACACACACTCGCACACACACACACTCGCAATCTCACACTCACACACTCGCAATCTCACACACTCACACATTCACACGCAATCTCACACTCACACACTCGCAATCTCACACACTCACACATTCACACACACTCTCACACTCACACATTCACACACACTCTCACACTCACATTCACACACACTCACACTCACACACACTCACACACACTCACACTCACACACACTCACACTCACACACACTCACACGCACTCACACACACTCACACACACTCACACACACACACTCACACTCACACACACTCACACTCACACACACTCACACTCACACATACTCACACTCACACACACTCACACACACTCACACACACACACTCACACACTCACACTCACACTCTTTGAGATTTGATTTATATACAAACATATACCTGGGGAAGGCTGGCACAGGTTTACTAGCTATGCTCCCTTCTTCCCAGACTACAAGGTAGTTATCACTGCCACCAAGCCGTACTTATCAGCTACTTAAGGCCCTTATAAAGAGTGACTAGTCGTACTGTGTAATGTTACTATTATCCAAATGGTAGTCTGACCAAGGCTATTTAGGAGGGGTGTATACAGTGTCACTAAATACATATGCAATTAAGCTAAGAGTTTAAATATGTCTCACAAATAGTCACCAAGATAGGTTTAAATGTATTTAATAATAAATAAGAAAAGAACAAGACAATACTCAATCAGCACAGTAACGGCAGAGTTCAGAATCACATGAAATATTTTAAAACATTGCAGGACAGTCTGAAATAAATACAGAAAACATCTAAACTAATCTTTACTATATTCCTGTCTATAGCTAAAAGAAATTACTGTACCATAGTTACTTACTATTAGCAAGGCAAATGCAGATGAGTGCTGATGATGAATGTTTCTATGTCCAAGACAAGATACAAAATGCCCAGTCTTTCTCTGAGAGAGTTCTTAAATTACTGTCAAACATTACTGCTGGGTCACTCTTTGTCACCTGCCTTCAGTTCCCAGGCTAACAGATACCCACAGACTTTTATCATCTCTGTGTGAGAAGTATCATATCTCTCAGATGTGCAGATGCTAAGAAGCAATAAAACACTAGGTTTAAAGACAATATAAACACTTCTAGCTCTAGACATTGTGTCTGCTTGCTGCATTGAAACTAAGAAATAACACAATCGCTTTTATTCCAACTTATTTTCTTGACGTTTTGCAAGTTAACTCTGCATGGCCCAGCTTCTACTATTAAAACATAAATTTGCACATGTATATAGCTTGTATACATTTCTATTCTTTTCCAGTAGGATACACTGTGGTTGCATTCTTGAAGCTCAGTACGTAATGTACAGATGTCCTTCAAGAATGCAACTGCAGTCATAAGATATGGGTTGTCCTGCCTCAGGCAGCCCTCGGTCGGCCGGATTCCAAAGTCTGGGTCCGGCGTCGGCTGGTGTCGCCTCCTCTCCGACATCAGAACGGCTGGAGTATAAAGGCATCGGCCAACGCCATCTTCTTCAGTCTTTCTTGCCGCGCGGTGCCCGAAGCAGAAGCAGTTCTCAAGGGCCGGTCGGTCAGCTCCTGTGTTTTCAGTACCGAAGTCATCTAAAAGCTAAGTACCCCGTTGGGGAACATTTTTTCTTGCCTCAGCCGATGTCAGAACAAATTGAGAAAGTTAATAATTGTTTGTCTTGTGGTAAACAAATACCTCATAAGGACTTCCATTCCTATTGCCTCCCTTGCCTGGGCCCAGACCACGACGTCTCGGCCTGTGCTGCCTGTGCTTGCTTTAATAAGCGCACTCTCAGGCGCCGGGCAGAATTTGCCGAAGACTTTTTCGGCGAATCTTTCGCTTATATCATGCCGTCGGAACAACCGACAACTCAATCTACCAAAAAACGAAAGGACTGGGACCGACATCCTCGGCCCACGTCCTCCACCGATACTCCTCCTAAACCCTCCGCGAGTGCTTCGGCCCCTTCAGAAGCGGTAATTCAACCGCTCCAGGCCGATGACACAGCGTTAACACGTCCTTCGGTCTCGGAGTCTACACCGGTGCCGGTTGTTTATTTTTCCTCCAGAAACCGAAGTTCTGGATCTACCCGACACCATTCCTGTGGACAAGGTTACTCCTGCACGTGGGGCAGCTAGGCCTCCTGTATCAATGTCCATCAAGGCCTTTGCACGTGCTAAGGCCGCCAGCCAGGCCAAGGCCCATCCTAAACCTACTGCCCAGGCCCCTTCTTCTGATAAACAGATCATGTCTCTTGCTGCAGATCTTATTTCTCTTATTAGGGGGTCTCAGCCTCATCCAGACAGAGGTTCTCAGCCGCCTGCAGAGAAAAGGCCCAGAACTGAGCAGGCCGACAACCTCTCTGCAGATGAAGCCTCTGGGGATTCTGAGCATTCAGATACCCAAGAAGAATCCTTCCAGGCCTATGAGGACTCTGATGCTGAGGAATCAATTCCCTCTGCCTCTCCTCCAGAGGATATTTCGTTCGGTGAAGTCCTACACTCTATGAGGGAGCATTTTAAATGGCAGGGTCAGGAATTCTCTGATTCCAGGAAAAGGCTACGTACCTTCCTCAAGCTACCCCAGCACAGACCTTTAGCTATCCCTCCAGTTATGGATGTCCTGGATGATGTTTTCTCCGACTCCAGTGCTAACCCTGATTCTCTCCCTCCTGCTCCTGTCAAGCCAGACAGATATTATAGGGTACCTGACACCCACAAACATCTCTTTAAGGCCCATTCTGTGGATCTAGAAACTATTTCACAGGGCCCCAAGGGAGTGGCTACTTCCACAGCCAAGAATCCACTGCCAGCGGATAGGGAAGCTAGGTCCCTGGAGAGATGGGGTAAAAAAGTTTATACCTCTACCACCCTGGCCATGAGGTCACTTAACTGCCTTTTTCAGATGTTTCAGTACCAGGATTTTTACTGGATGATTTACAGAAAAAGCTAGCCTCTCCTGAGCCTATTGATAGAAAGGCATTGCAGGATCTAGTACATAACACTCAGCAGGTTAGCAATAATTTTCTTCAGTGTGGTTATGATGCATTGGAGGCTTCATGTAGGGCAGCTATGACTGGGGCTGTTATACGTAGACATGCTTGGTTAAAAGAACAGCCACTGCCAGACCATGTTAAAGTAAAGTTACTTGATGCACCTCTGGAAAAACAGAAGCTTTTTGGTGCTAATGCACAAGATGTGTTGAAGTCCATTGAGGAAAAAGCTAGATCAGTACAGACAGTTAAAGATTTCCTCCAGGTTCAGCCACCCAGATTCAGCAGGAATTGGCCTTCAAAGAATTGGTCCTTTCCAGACACTGACAAGTTTCAAAGGGGAAAAACAGGCGTGCCCGAGGTAGAGGGCAATACCGAGGCACCTACAGGGGCCGCCAATGGCAACCACCAAATCAAAGAAGTGGCGCAGGCAGTCCAGCTGCACCACAAGGACAACCACAATGACTTGACTTTCATACCGTCTACAAAGGCTCAAAGAGAAGCACCTTTGGGCGGAAAATTATCCTTATTCTCAAAAAACTGGCATATCTTAACCAAGGACAACTGGATTCTGGATTTAATAGACAAAGGTTACAGATTCCACTTCCATACTTTACCAATAAGACAAGGCATGCCAAACCTGCCACTTCATCAAAGGGCAGAGGCACTCATTCAAGTTTCAAAGCTGTTAAATATAAAAGCAATAGAAAAGGTCCCTCCACAGGAACAAGGCCAGGGATTTTATTCAAGACTGTTCCTTGTTCCAAGAAAGGAAAACAAATGGAGGCCTATACTGGACTTGTCTACTCTAAATACTTATCTCATTGTGCCAAAGTTCAAAATGCTGACGTTGCAGCAACTCCTTCCCATGCTGGGCAAGGGGTCTTGGCTGGTCACTCTGGACCTCAAGGAGGCATACCTGCATGTCCCAATCAGACAAAGCTGCAGAAGATACCTCAGATTTCTTGCAGGGACAGAGCATTATCAATTCTCAGCATTGCCGTTTGGCTTATCTACTGCGCCCAGAGTGTTCACGAAATGCCTGGCATCAGTAGTGGCACACTGCAGACTCCAGGGGATTCAAATATACCCCTACCTGGACGACTGCCTCATACAAGCAGACAACAAACTAACCTTCATAGCAAACTTGGACTATGTCATTCAATTACTACAGGCCTTGGGATACACAGTCAACATTCAGAAATCAAGACTTCTGCCATCCCAACAGATTATTTTCCTAGGAGCCAAACTGGACACAAAAACACAAATGGCTTATCTCACAGAAGAAAAACAACAGCAGTTACCAGAGTACTTCAAAGGCCTAGAAAATCTCTCCTAGCTGACTGCAAGGAAAATCCTGCAGGCCCTGGGGTTCATGGCACCTTGCATTCTTCTGATACCTTTGGCAAGACTTCATATGAGAAAGCTGCAATGGTACTTAAAAAGCTTATGGTCCCAACACAGCCAAAGCCTAGAGGACGTAATCCCACTCATTCCATGTCTGCAAAGAGAATTTTTGAGGTGGGCTCAAACAAGTCAGTTAAACAAAGGCATGTCTTTCAACAAACCTCAAGCAGGTCAAATGATTACAACAGATGCCTCAGACCATGGATGGGAGGCGCACATGGAGGGCAGATGCATTCAAGGTCAATGGACACCAAGGGAAAGGCATCTGCACATAAACCAAAAAGAGATGTTGGCAGTGATACATGCAATTGAGACTTTCGAAAAATCACTTCAACAAGGACATTTGCTAATAAGGACAGACAACACCACTGTTATGTGGTATATAAACAAGCAGGGAGGCACTCATTCTTATCCCCTCTGCAGACTAACAATGATTCTCTGGGAAAAATCCCTAAGTCTGAAGATACATCTGCAATCCCAGTTTGTGCCAGGCAGGGACAATGTACTGGCGGACAAGCTGAGCAGAAATTTCTTGGATCCACACGAATGGATGCTGCATCCTCACATTTTCTCACAAGTAACAAGGAAATGGGGAAGACCGGACATAGATCTCTTTGCTTCTCACATGAATCATCACGTGGAAAAGTTCTGTACAAGGACCCACCATCCTCTAGCCTGGAAAACGGATGCTCTCTCCTTCAGCTGGAATTCCCTAACAATTTATGCATTCCCTCCTCTACCACTGCTGACCAAGGTGATACTGAAGATCAAAGCAGAACAACCAACAGGCATTTTGATAGCTCCAGACTGGCCAAGGCAGCACTGGTACCCATTGCTGTTGAGCATAACTCGGACCAAACCGTGGCCTCTGCCCCTATGGCCTCTGCTTCTAACACAACACAATTACAGGACTGTTCATCAAAACCTGAAAACATTGCATCTGACAGCCTGGAGGTTACCATAACTCCTTCCGATAGCTCTCTTTCCAAAAAAGTTCAAGAGATCTTACTGGAAGCACGCAGACCTTCCACCAGAAAAACCTATTCAGCCAAGTGGAAGAGATTCATCATCTGGAATGCTAACAGGGTCAGGATACAACAGTATTGAGTATACCTCAGATATTGGAATACTTGGCAGAAATGTTTCATACTGGTCTCTCATATTCTTCCATAAAGATTCATGCCTCAGCAATCTCAGCAAAATACAATTGTGATCCACCTGTGTTTTCACATCCTTTGCTAAGACAGTTCCTAAGAGGGATAAAGAATATCAAACCTCCCAGGAAACCGCCAGTACCTGCATGGGACCTCAATTTCGTCTTGGAAAAATTAACTCTTCCTCCCTTTGAACCAGCAGCAACTTCAGAAATGCAATTTCTTTCATGGAAAACGGCTTTCCTATTGGCAATCACATCAGCAAGAAGAGTCTCGGAGATACAGGCACACATGGCAGTACCTCATTTTCTCATTTTTCATCAGGACAGAGTCTCTCTAAGAACCAATCCTTCATTCATGCCAAAAGTAATTTCCAGGGTGTCTCTAAATCAAGCCATTCACCTGCCTACTTTCTTCCCCAATCCTCAAAACAGGGGGGAACACTGCTGCATACTTTGGACATACACAGGCAACTACGCTACTACTTGGACAGAACTAAGGCCACCAGAAAGTCTGACCAACTGCTTGTAGCCTATGCTGCTGGAGTACAAGGAAAAGCAATCTCCAAACAAACAATTTCCAAATGGATTGGACACTGCATCAGATTCTGCTATTCTTTTCATGGAAAAGGTGTGCCAGCCAATATTAGGCCACACTCCACCAGAGCTATAGCCACATCCACAGCTTTCCTAAGAGGAGTGGCTACAAAGGACATTCTAGAGGCTGCTACATGGAGCTCCGTGCATACATTTACCAAGCACTACAACCTGCCTTTATACTCCAGATCCCGAGCAGGCTTTGCTTCAGCAGTCCTGCAGGGCATTTTAGCTACACCATCACTTTCTTAGTTCCAACCACCCCCAGCTTGGCTGTGGTATTCAACCCATATGTTATGACTGCAGTTGCATTCTTGAAGGACATAGTACAGTTTTGTACCTACCATAAATGTAGATGTCTGATAGATATGCAACTGCAGTCGGATTTTCCCACCCTCCTACCCCTCTGCAACCTTCTTTATGGGTCCACTACCCCTATTCCTATTAGCTGGGGGTATCTCCTATGGTGTATCTGTTTATTACTGTTGTGCATGTCTGGAATTGTTTATCCATTCACCAAATTTAGCCTTCCTAGGAGGGCACCTGGCATCTGGGGCAAGAAACACTGAAGAAGATGGCGTCGGCCGATGCCTTTATACTCCAGCCATTCTGACGTCGGAGAGGAGGCGACACCAGCCGACGCCGGACCCAGACTTTGGAATCCGGCCAACCGAGGGCTGCCTAAGCAGGACAACCCATATGTTATGACTGCAGTTGCATATCTATCGGACATCTACATTTATGGTAGGTACAAAACTGTACTTTCTCTTGCATTTGTAAGTCAAGCATATGAACCATATTAATATTCACAAATGACGTATGATTATTTACAAAATTCCAAATAGCTGGACCGGCAGTGTCACCCTGTTTTATGGGATGAGTGAGTTTAATAGCTGAAACAACTGGATTGACTGCAAATATTAGTTGTTAATTATTACTAAGTAGGGATTTGTCACGTTGCGTTTAGCCAACTACTTTGTGATATTGGATACAGTGTGTTTGAATATAGGGGAAGGGAGGAATGCTTGTTTAAGGCCATCTAAGGTCATTGCAAGTAAACTGTAAATAGTTAAACATGTTCAACATTTATTGTACACAGAGGCTGGTTTGCTTATTTGTAGAGCACTAGATATTATATAACTTTGTACAGCTATTCTATGTGTTATTTATCTAGGAATGTTCAATTCATGCAAAACAAACTGTCTGAATACACATCTGGCAAAAACTGGTCTGTAGATACCATAGTCCCTGTATCAGCCAATTATGCATAAAATGCATACGACCAGTTTGTCTTCATTTTGTTATATTGGTCAAGATGGAGGTGTATGTGTAAGAACTGTTTTAATTTTTATGTAAGTAAACATTGCTGTTAACATTAATGTTTTTTTCCTCTCTTAGTAAAATTTAAAGCACCACAGATGCTCTACTAGACCTACCTGCTTCACAAGATACTACTATGTTTTGCTCATTTATCAGTATTCGTCTGCCACCCACAATCCTAAAAACAGCAGCAGGAACGTGAAATAAGTCAGTAGTCAGTTTTTATTCATACCAAAGTCAATAGCAACAGTAAAGAAGTTATAATCTTAACTAAAACAAAGGCCTAGCTTCTCTAGCATACTTAAAGAAATTATCCCCATGTACTGTTTCTCTACCCATGATCAGCCTTCACACATTTTGCTTATAAGCTTGATTGCCCACTGTAGGTAAACAAGCTGACGATAATATGCTATTTAAAAGTCAAGAGCTTTATAAAATAGAGAACTGCAACCCAATAAGTATCTGAAGTCCTAGATCTAAATGGGACCGGACAACATCCCAGGCTGTGTTTTACACTAACTTCAGAATGAACTGGCTCCAGACTTAAGCACCATGTTCAATAATAGCCTCGCATCAGGCTTTGTGCCCACTGAATGGCGCACAGCAACAGTTATCCCACTCCACAGAGGGGGAGCCACCACTGATCCAGGGAGCTATAGACCTATTAGCCTGACGAGCCTGGTCTGCAAAGCCATGGAATGTATCATCATGGAACTCATAAACAAAGACATTGGTAACCTCCTGAACCTGATCGACTTCTTTGAGGCAGTCACCAAAGCCGTAGATGAGGGTAAAGTGGTTCACACAGCCTATCTTGACCTCGCCAAGGCTTTCGACACAATCCCCCATTCTGGAATTATAGCTAAACTCAATAAACTAGGCATAAATCCCTACGTCACAAGATGGGTTGCCAACTGGCTCACTGACAGAACCCACACTGTAAAAGTTGCAGACTCCAAATCTGACCTCAAACCAGTGACAAGTGGAGTAACACAGGGTTCCTTCCTGGGACCGCTCCTGTTTGGTATCTACTTCTCTGAAGTACAGGCTAACACAGAAGGCCTCTGGCTAACTAAGTTCGCAGATGACTGCAAACTAGGAGCCATAGTCAAGTCCCAAAATGATGTGAACATCCTACAGAAGGGCCTCTCTGAGACAGATGCCTGGTGTCAGAGCCATGGCCTCAAGCTCAATCCCAAAAAGTGCAGTGTCATCCCCTTTGGTAAAAACTCTGTACCCATAAACTACCACATAGGCAGCAATCTACTTAACACCGAATGCATGATAAGAGACCTTGGGACCCAGGTGGACAGTTGTCTCTCCTTTGTTAGTCACATCGCCACAGTAGTCAGGAAGTCCTTCTGCGTGGCACACCTCATCATAAAAGGGTTCTCAACCAGGAAAAAAGAGGTCATCGTTACCTTCTACTTATCACTTATTAGACCCATTATAGAGTACAACGCCCCTTTTGGAATGTACCTCACAAGACATCTGCAGCAGCTGGGAAGGCCAAAGAAGTACCTCACAAAGAGGATTACTGGACTCAAACAAATGCCCTACACTGACCGCCTCAAAAAACTCCAGCTTTACTCCGTAGCATATCGCCTACTCAGAGGTGATCTCTGCCTAACATATAAAGCTATGTCAAACCCAGAGCTGTTGGACATGCTACACCTAAAGAAATCCCAATCCCTCCGAGCTACACGTTCTAGGGACCTAAACCTTGTCACCACAATAAACAGGACATGCTGGAGGCATAGATTCCTATCCCAGAGACTTCCCATACTCTGGAACAGGCTACCCATCTATGTCAAGCAAAGTTCTTCATTAGTACTCTTTAAGAAAAATCTTGATGAGTGGATGGGAAATAGGAAATACACCCCGGGGATCACTTCTGTGTCTCTGCTTGTCAGTGGCACAGGAAAATAACTTTCTTGGGTGGCATAAGCCAGGGAACCTTGTTGGCTAGGCTTGCATAGGCCCTTGGGCCGATAGCCTAGCCCCTACCTATGAACCTATAAAGCAGTGGAGCAAGAGGCCCACAAAAAATGACTACTTAAACCAATTGTCTACATAATCTTTACACACAAAGTGCAATACATTAATCCAAATACTCCCCGGGATTCATGAAGCTTGCACCACGTGCAGGCATAGCGTCTGTGTTCTAACACCAAATATGGCCACCAAGCAATTCAGGTACGAGCTGTTTCCATGTGCACTACCTGTGTACGCTACACCTGTACAACTCCCGAGCCTTGTATGCTAATTACCCCATGTGCAGCAGTGTAGCATGCAAATGAAGGTATGTAGTGATTCAAGAAGTGGTGCAGGTGTAGTGTAAGCATGCAGAAATGAAAACTGTAGAAAATGGTTTACATTTTTGCAAACATAAAATTGGAGCCATGACAGCCGACCAAGCACATGCATTATATTGTTAATATATGCCAGTGGCTAAATATATAGCCATTGGCATAAAAAAAATGTACAAAATATAAAATTAACATTTAATATATATAGTCGCACTATCGCGACGTAGAAGCGCAGGGCAGCAGTGCACAAAGGGGATCACAAGGAATATATAAAAATATAGAATAAAACTGCAATGAAACACATATCACGATTTCCCCATAATTGTCAGTGGCAGGCATGCTACACCATACTTATGGCGCAAGGGTTGCTAAGGGGCAGTGACAGTGTTATGCGCAGTAGCTAGGAATTAGTAGGCAGTGCCATGCAAATGAGAGGAGTAATAGTGAATTGCAGATTCCCCGCTGGTGTAAGGATGCACCTCATAGTGTAGCGTTATAACTCCGAGGTGTGCCGTTGAGATAAAGATGACATCAAGAGAGGGGTGCGTTGCCAGATGACATCAAGAGAGGGGTGCGTTGCCATTGCTGTAAGCACATTGGAGCATTGCTAAACCAGTTTGCCCCTAGCTAGGCAAAGCTGGAGAATAGGGGTGTGTTGAATTGGCCATAGCTATGCTTAGCTGAGAGTACACAAGGTAACTGAGTATGCATGTGAATGGAGATAAAAACGTGCGTAAACCCGGTAAACGGGTATGTGCGGCGCGCACTGCATCTGAAACAGGAAGGATATAGGAAAGAAATAAGGAAATGCTGCAGCAGTGAAATTGGAGTACAAATGACTAACACCTAGGAGCCTACAGTGGGCCATTGACAACAGCTAACAAGGCTGCAAGCAGCTACCTGCAGAACAGGAAAGGGGAGGGGCTGTACTGCAAAGAACAGTCAATTGTCAAAGCAGAACAAAGCCAATTTGCCATATATCAGCTACAAGGCACATTTTGCCATAACTGGGTAGGGAGGGTACAAAACAAAAAAGACGGCAGGTGGATGCATGCCTGATAATGGGAGGGGATCCAGGTTTAAAAGTGAATTAAAGGGCAACAGATTAATCAAGGCAGGCAAGTAGATCTCCACAGTAAAGGCCCCACACTTGCAGTACTCATTGCAAAACCTATAATTAAGACACGCTGCAGCTGGAATAGCTCATACACACCCACTGACATCAGCAGCATCCATAGCACAATACTATAAAGTGTGAAAGCACCTCACACACATTTGTGTATTTCCATACACACTGCACCAGTGGTGTATACAGACGGGGAACTTTTATTATGTACATGTTAGGGGCTGCCATAGCTTTGATCCACCAGCATGTGTTGGAGACTGAAGGTGATGTGGAGGATGATGCACATGACCTCCTCAGGCACCAGAGGAGGAGGAAAGTGTTCAGACCCAGGGTAACCTATCAGGGGCTACATGATCTGGAGATAGTAGAGTGTTACAGGGTGGACAGGGACATCCTACAGCAACTTGTGGAGCTGTGCCGGCCACGCCTCAGAGCCAGAACAAACAGAGGGGAACCCATCCCAGTGGATACAAAGGAATGTGTAAGCCTGAGAATATTAGCTACAGGTACCTTTCAAAGACCAGCTGGGGATATCATGGGGATCTCACAGGCATCAGCATCCAGGGTACTACACCAGTTCCTGGATGCCATGTTACCATATGCCAATGAGCACATATACTTCCCCCAAATGCAGAAGGAGTTGGCCAGCAATATGCATCTCTTCCATGTGGCAGAATACCCAGAAATACTGGGTGCAATAGACTGTACGCACATACACATCAAGTCACCACCCGGTGAGCAGGGTAGGCGCTACATAAACCGCAAGGGATACCCCTCCATCAACTGCCAGGTCATGTGCAATGTCCAGGGCATTATCATGGATGTGTGTACTGGCAGCCCTGGAAGCTATCACGACTCCCACATCTGGCATGCCTTGCAGCTGTATCAGTTATTTGCCAGGGGGGACATCTCAAATGGCCACCTGGTGGGGGATGCTGGCTATGCACATGAACCATGGATGATGACTCCCATCAGAAATGCACACACACCCATGCAAGAACGCCATAATGCGGCACACAAACAAACCAGAATCATCATAGAGCGTGTGTTTGGGATCCTAAAATCACGGTTCCGTTGCTTGGACATATCTGGTGGAGCCTTGCAGTACTCTCCAGGCACATGTACCCATGTCTTCATAGTGTGTGCCATGCTAGACAATATGGTCCTGCGGAAACAGCTGCAGTGCGGACAGAATGGTAAAGGCCCTCACAGCCCACTACCATTGCCAAGGGCCCCACAGGCACAGAGGTACTCAGACCGCAAACACCCTGAGCCAGCCCCAGTAGGCAGAAGGAGAAGTGCCCAGTATGCCCATGCCTTGGCAAAGAGGGAAGGTATAGCACACACACTAACAGTGTAGGCACCTAGGGACCGACACCTTTCTCCACCTGCACATACAGTAAAAATGGATAGCACACACACAAGACTACCTGTAAATTGTCATGTATAGGCAGTCTAATGTGTGCATCCAACATAGGCAGCCCTCAACTATTGCACACACAACTGCCATTGGCACAAGGTAAGTCAACACCTGAACAGTAAATTAAGTTATCAGCATAGGCAGATACTGTATGTATAGATTCATAGGTAGCTACTTGTCCAACTGCCAGAGGCCATTCATAAGCCCAGCCAAAATGTGTCAGCTTTTGCCACCCCATTGATTCATTAACTGTCACTCTGTGGAGCAGAGCCAATGGTGGGATCCCTTGGGTGCAGCTACTGTTCCCCCTCCACTCTTCAAGGTTTCTCTTGCAGAGTGTTAGTGAGGGGCTCTGTGTAATGTATTTAGGGATGTTGCTCCAAAGTATGGGGTGTGTCTGTGACAGGAAGCTGTCCTTCTAGCATCTTCCAGTTATTGTTGTGGCAAGGTTCAGCTCACTACAGTGTGTAGCTCACTGTGACATGGATTCCAATAGGTGGAGCATATCCATCAAACCTGAGTTCGACATGGCTGTGTTGGCCAGCGGAGATCATCTCTGGGTAAACGAGATGCCACTGAGTAAAGCAGGAGTTTATTCAGTCTGGCTGCATAGGCCATATGTTGGAGACCAGTATTCCCCTTGGCGAGGACATTCATGGACCTCCCATCTGTTGGAAGTGTCTTCTGAGGTACATCCCACATGGGTTATTATACCCTATGATGGGACTGATGAGTAAAGGGGCACTATAACCCCAGTATGTCTAGATGGGAATCCTTTAGTAATCAGATGACCTACATAGAAGGATGTCCTAACTACTGTGGAGATAGTGATCTCCGCTTTGACAGTCATATCTACCTTAGTCCCCAGATACCGCATTACCTCATCCGTATTAAAGTGGGTGCCACTTACGTGTTAATATGTGGGTGCCAATTCCGCAATGGAATGACCATGCAGTTAGTGGCACTTGGCTGGAGGCCATGACGTTGACACCCTGTGATTTTCTCTGTGAGGCCTCTTGAGGGATGTCCGTGTCAGATGGACTATCAGTCATGGCTCCCAGTTCGCAGTCATTGCCAAACATGGTCTGCTGTAGTCACCCGTGTTTGCCTGTACCTCTGAGACGTACATGCGAAACAGTAGGGCTCCCAGGACTGAGTCCTGTGGGGCACCAGTCGTGACTGGTCAAGAGTTGGACCTGGAAACCGCTAGTCGTACCATGTGGGTTCTGTGTGTAAGCCCTGTATGGGTGTATGTACAGGCTGGTATGTTTGTCAATAATACCTGAGTGGGGCATGGTGTCAGAAGCCTTAGCAAGGTCCAGGTAGTAAGTGTGAACCACCTCCCCCGTCATCTAATGTCTTGGTGACTGTATGTAAGACATCAAACAGGTTTAGTAGGTATGAACTGCACTCAACCAAGCTGACCTGGGTTGGGTCGCGTGTTTGGAGGTTACCAATGTCTTTGTTAATGAGTGTCATGAGGATGCGAACCATAGCTAGTCAGGCTTATGGGGTGGTAGTTACCATGGTCAGTTGTGATTCCACCTTGATGGAGTGGAATAACCGTTGCCACGCTCCATTGTATGGGCATGTAGCCTGTGGAGAGGCTGAGGTAGGAAAGCTTAATTAGGTGGGGGGCGGTTGCTTGTACAGTTTGCAAGATGCAGTCTGGGACAACATCTGCCTCCATTGACGCTGTGCTCTGCTTTTAGAGAGGGCCATTTCCACCTGTGTGTCTTTCTGATGTGTGGGATACTGTACTTTCGGGTAGTGTTGTGGGCTCTTTAGGGGGTGAAGTATGCATTGATTGTATCTGCACGGATATTGACGATATCAGTAGGGTCAGCATATTTTGTGCTATATTTCACAGGCACAGTGCAAATCTGTGTGTCACCACGTAGATCCTTGACATAGCCAAAGAAGGCTTTGTGGTTATCTTTCGAATCCTTGCGTATTCTCCTGCTGATGTTAGCCTTGGATGATGTCATGAGGGACCTATGTATCATACTAATAGTGATCACGGATGTCTGCCCTTCGTGGGATTTGCTGTTTGTCTGGAACACTGTCCTATTTCTGTAGTATAGCCTATTTATTGCAGAGGTCCACCAGACCGGTGTCCTTGTCTAGGAGGAGTGAATCTTGGTTTACCAGTGATGGCACGATGGTGCGTATAGACTGCATTTGTAAATCTGTCTGTATCTTGAGCAGCGTTTCCCCTTAGTGTGGGGGCTGTGAAACCCCTCACCCCTGTCACTAGTAGTGTAAATTTAGCTGTAGGAAAGGTATAAGCTGTGGTATCCGTGGGTGGGGGAGATGCTTGGGTTTGGAAACAGTGAATAGTTCATGGTCAGATCTAACCAGTGATCTGTTAACCTCCGCTGTGGTGCACCTGTTGCCCATGTTGGTGAAGACCACTTCTAGTAGTGTCCACCCCACGTTAGGGAGGTTACCACCTGATACAGGGCATATGAGGTGATAAATTTCAGGAAGTGCTAGGCCTGGAAGTGAGTACCAGAGTAAGTTTCCCACTTAATGGTATGGTAGTTGACACCGACCAATGCCAGGGTGTGCATTAGGAATGTCATGTTCTCCACTGTCTCCAGGTAGGTGGAGTGGTAGTCCTGGGTCATGGAGGGTGACCTGTAGCAGGCTACAGTTTACATTGCAGTTGTGGCTGATGTTAGCTGCACATGGATGATCTCAGAGGTATTGTACTGCCCCACTAACCTGGAGGTGTAGGTTTCCCTGATGAATATGGGTACAGCCCCTCCATGTCTGACAGTCCATGTTCTGTGCCTGAAATGTGTGGTATGGGTTGTAGTCTGGTAGTGCTGGTGTGCTCTCTGGAGCCTTAAGACAGATCTCAGTTACTGCACAGATGTTGATGTTGTCCATCCTGAGGAGTTCTGTGAGGTGCAAGCATGTTGTGATCACAACCCCTGGTGTTGAGTAGCATAACCCTCATTGAATCTGCTATTGTGCTGTTTACAGAGCTGCTGTTCACCTTTGAGACTCTGCTAAATAATTCACCATTGGGGGTGCCAATAGCCTTGGCCAGTATTCCAAATCCTAAGGATGACACATAGGCCGGCATGGTATCGTTGCATGCATGTTCCCCATCTGTGCTTGTTTTTCATCTCTCCTGTAGGTAACCTGCTGGTAAGCAATAGAAAGCCTTAAACTTATACAAGTCTTCTAGTTTCCAAGATAGACTTTTGGAGTGACTACGTATCGGTGTTCTGTATGTTCTTGCTGTACTTAACTGTTTCCTGACTACATGGTGATTTCTCACTGTATATTGTGATCTGAAGGTCTGTTTATTTACATATTATGGCTGTGATGGCCTGCAGTTTAGCCTACTACCTATCTGCCCAAGGGCAATTAGAAGCATAGCTACAGTGTGTTGGCTTTCTCCGCACCATTGATGAAGTAACTGAGCTTCTGTCAAGCATAGTCAATGAAGCGATTCCAGGCAGAGTTGCTGGAAGCTGTTGAAGACTGGAGTTGGGAGGGTGATAGGGACACTTAGTGATCTAAAGAGGGCATGTTTATGTGACAATTCAACACCATTCAATTCCACCAACAGGTCTTGCAGCTATCAAACTGGACAGGCTTCCCCACCCCCTGGCAGTATGGTTCTGGGACACATGATCCCAGGGGTGTATATTCTGTTACCCACTCACACAACAAGGTTTCCCTTGAAGTGTGTCAGTGAGGGGCTATGCCTAATGTAGTTAGGAATGTAATGTATTGTCTCACAGTACATTTGTTATATGTTGTTATTTCAAGAGTACGTGAAGCTCAGTGAGTTTGGGGGCATCCTCCCTTTGCTTAGCCTAGCTTACACATAGAAATCATGTAAATAGGAAATAGGCAGAAGCAACGTTAATGTCAACAGTATAATGGTTACAGCATCTGCATAGTATCTGTGCATTCGAGGTTCCAATCCCGATAAAGGCAGGGATGTTTATCATGTTCAAAAGTATATCTTAACCACAGCTTGCATATATAGGTAGTAATCGTCTGTATAATAAACATTCAAAGCGCTCATATAAACCCGTGTGTGCTGGTGAGTACAGTCAACAGAGAATGTAATGTTATGTCAGCACATAGTGAGATGTTACTTCACTGACATGTATATATCCTGAGTAGTTGGCAGATGTAGCTGTGTTTGCGTGCACAGATTATACATTACAAAGTTTGTTTAACCGCTGCTATAATGTCACACAAACACTTTTAAACATGCTTGCAACTGCTTAAATGAGCCTTATTCTGGAGTTAAAAACATTTGTAAAGCATCACAGGTGTTGAACTCTGGACCATGCACACTATAGTCATGGGACTTATCACTAAGCCATCCGAGGTGCATACATGATGTCCTTCAAGGATGTACACCAACTGACTGTCACATTTTTTTTCAGTAATGAGGAATGTCTGTAGTACAATGTATATTCTAAACACCAGAACATCTGTACATATCACAGATGCCTTAGTGGTTAAGTCAGTGACTGTGTTGTTCATGGTCCTGGGTTCAAGACCTGCAAGGGCTGTTAGGTTATTTTGAGGGCCAGAATAAGGGCTGTTGGATGCAGGTGGATTAAAGCAATCTTAAGCAGTTGTAAGCGGGTTTCCACAGGTTTACGTGATGGTAAGTGGCGCTGAAACACGGTAAACAGAGAAGTGCTTCACAGGTTTAACCTTTGCTTAACGTTGTGCAGACCACGGGCAAACCTGCTTACAACCATGTATATGTGCGTTATTCACACTTTCCCTACCAGTGCCTACTCTGAGAGGTAAAATAATAACATCTTCCAGGTGTAGAACCCACAACCATGTACTCCATCCTCAGAGTAACCTAACACTAGGCTACCTGGGATGTACCTGTCCCAGTCGTGTATTCAGACAGATTAAAACACAAAAGGGAGGAATGTGTTGAAATAGAACAACCCGCCATGTACCCAGTTAAAGGTTCATGCTCATATATATATATATATATATATATATATATGTATGTAGACATATATATATATATATATATAGAGAGAGAGAGCTGCATAAGAGACATGTCGATATATACAGGTCTACATATACATGTAGATATATAGATAGGTTAAAAACATCTACACATCTATGGAGGTACAGATAAACGTATGCAATAATATATATATATATATATATCTCTATATACATATACACACACACATATACATATATATATATATATATATATATATATATATATATATACATACACACACACACACACACACACATATATAGATATATATAGCTATAGATATATATATGGATGTTTGTGTCTTTCGGCTTTTCCCGTTAGGGGTCGCCACAGCGGAACTCCGGTCCGCTAACGATTGGTAGTTGATTTTTACTTTCTGGCTTGCTAGGCCTGACGCACAACCTACAACGAAGGTACGCCCCATTCACGCATGTCTCCACGCAGAATACACTCTAGCTGATAATCAAACCGGACAGCGTCTTACTGTGAGGTGACAACGCTACCGCAGCACCACCACCATTTTTAGAATAAACAGCAACAGAGTCCCACAGGGCTAGCACAGTTTAGTCATACAAATGTCGATTATGTATGTACTTGTGACACCTTCACATTACAACACTTCTTTGGATTCTATGACGTTTACACTATTTTGATATACAACAATATTGTATAACGTTAGAAGAATTTAACAATACATATATTTTTATCTCATTACACAAACTTCCTGATAGGAAAGAGTATATCAGTCTGTGCAAGAAATCCAAACTGCAAGGGTACATTTGAGCTCTCTGCATATATATTATGAGACCAGAAATCGAATAATAATGAAGAAATGTTCTACTCGATAAGTAGAGAAACAGTATTCTTATCTAAATTAACTTCAGAGTAGGTATTTAGTAAATAATATTTACGTCTCTTTACAATGAATTTAATAGTACTAATATTCAAGCTTGTGAGTCTATGTAACACATCGCAAGCATTCTTTGTGGGCCCGTGATCCCTGCGACATTTATATTTGGTTGAGATACTCATTCTATTTGATATCTATATTAAATTTATTATTAAAGTTATACAGTATATGACACTTCATTTGATAGATGCAAGTGAGACTCAGCGATTATAGCTAGGCAGGTTGCTTTACTATGGGACATATTTTTCACCACGATAGTGAGTCAATACAGTAGCCGCTGGATGGATTGAGATTAAGTTTTTGAGTATTAGATACATCCAAGAGCCCACACCATGTGATGCCCCTACCAACGTTGGTTATTTAGATAAATTTTCTAGGAAACATACCTGCTTTGCCTTGATATTTTAAAGGTTCAACATCTGATTTATACAGCATTTTTAAATAACAGCAAGATGTTCCCATTGTACATTGGGCATACATGATGAAGACACAGGACAAACAACAGTCATATATAATATATACGTTCACGAATTCATGAATTAGCATACAGGATAGATATGATGCAATATGGATCTGATGGGATCTTTCATCATGAATTTTCTATTACACATAATGTATTTATATTTAAATTATACATATATTGTTTTTATATATTGTTTTTCATATATATACATACACTAGTCATTTTTAGACACTTGCATTGTAGATACTTGTAGGTCACACATACACATTTTCAGCAGAATCTGACGTACTTTTGACTACATGGAGGTCAAGTGATATGGTTTTCAACAGTATAGAAGCGACAGCGGAGTTTTAGTTCGCTAAATACTATGGTGTATTTTGATGTCATATAGCCATGGAAACTTGCCCTAATTCATTTTATTGTTATTTCATTTCATTTTATTTGAACTTATTTCATGTATTTTATGTTATTCTATCTGATGTGCTTGTTCCAGATTTATAGTAGAGTTGATTCGCAAGTGCCGCGAATTAGCTTTTGAATTACGCACAAGACCCATAATGATGCATTTATCAGCATCTAAATGGGACGCTTATGCGAAGTTTGTTGTTGTTTTGTTTGATGTGAAGTAAAAGGATGTGGACCCACTAGTCTATAGCAATGTGTTCCATCCACTAAATTTGAAGCATTATGAACATCCAGTTATGTGGTGATAATTGTTCTGATCTATTCTGCTTTGTTTTAAAAATTTTAAATATTAGCATTACGCTAATGTTTTTAATTACAGATGGAATATAGCGATCTGTTATATCATGTACTGATGAGCCAAGAGATTCTGTTCTGAACCATCATAGTCAACAAGGCTGAACAGTTGTTTTGTTTCAGCAACGATTTAGCTCAGTAGTGATTCTGCTTTAATTCATTCCAATCTGTTTTAATTGTTCTATTTGCATAATGGATAGCTTAATGATGTGATTAGCTGTTACCGCTCTGGTATATAAACCACTGAAGAATTTATGATATTGTATCTGAAGAAGCTTGCCAGCAGCAAGCGAAAGCGCTTATCCACTTTTATTTATCCATTGGAATAAAGATTTTTGCTGAAGAAGGTGTCTCGTGGTGTATACTGATTAGTTACTTTTCGTGATTTTGGGACTACGTTTGCTACAGGATACTTCAGGGAGTTGAGCGGCAATTGTGTTTTCTTTTTTGAGTACTATTTCTTTGTTGCTGCCTCTTCCACGCTATGGAGAACACCAATGTTGAGCTAGACTACAACCCGACCCATAGAATGGGTCCACCTGGGATCGAAGCCTTTTTGCCCAGCAAAGGTAATCCTCTGTTGAATATAGACTTTCCTGAAACGAACATTAATATGCCGATCACGAATGCCTCTGAGAATATGACTGATTTTTACTCTTCTTTAAGAGATCTTGAGAACAATTTATACAAATTTCAGAGAATGTCATGGCAGAGAAAACATTTACAAGCGTGCCTTAATTTCAAGGTTATTCCGAGAGGCATGCGCGTTTTGTGCATGCCCACCTATGGACAGAAATACCCAGATCTCCTTAAAAAATGGCAAGATTTAAATCTAGAACTTAGTAACAAATACATTCTATTGTTACTTGATTATTTTGAGCCTATAGAAAATGAACTGCAGAGAGAAATCGATGTAGCATATAATGTCATTGTGGAGAGATTTAATACGGAGTTACATAGCCGGAAATTAAATGACATTTCATTGCAAATTAAGCTGTATGGAGAAAAGTTAAGAGGCATTAAACGGAAAAAACTGATGAGGGATGTACAAGACTTCAGAATGGGCAACATATTCGTGTGGGAAAGGACTAATGAGAACAACGCGAGCCGCAATGAACGGGTGCCTTACACGCAACAGAGGAAGCCAGATATGGGAGGAGAAGGAGATTCAAATTTGGCGCCAACGGACCGGGTCATGAACAACTCTACAGAACAGACTAATGATAGAAGAGTAACCCTTGCAGCTAACACTGAGGATCTTACACCGCCACCCAATCAACTGGCCTTACAATCCACAGATGATTCTGTAAGAACTGGTACTATCAGAAAAAACTATGCGATGTCCACTAGGAACAGTGAGACCCCTTTTCCAATCAGGACTTACCCGATGACCAGGGGGAGGTCTGGAAGTCGGGGACCGAGGAAACGCAAATCCTCAATAAGCAGGTACGAGAAAAACTCCAAAAGGAACTGGAATTGACTTCATTGGTTTTTAATTTGTCTAAACTTAATTTATCTGCTTCTGATTTCTCGCTACTGAACAAAGGATTGAACTACGTACCATCACAATATAGCAAACTGTCTGAGACTCTTGTAGACTTGAGGATGTTTGCAAGAAAAGTAGCGTTACGATTGCTTTTTAAAAATAAAGTAGATTCACTGGGATATGTAGACAATACTTTTAAGCCCAGAAGTACTTTTTCGCCAATATTGCCAGTAGATGTTGAATGCTTTGTAAAATCCTGCGAGAAGGATTTTTACGCATTATATGCTGACAGACATGTCAGAAATAGATTCTTTAACTTGGAAAGAGCTGAATATCAATCCATGAAAAATTTGAAAAGGAATAGAGACATAGTCATTACAAATGCCGACAAGGGTGGGGGAGTAGTGGTGCTTGACAGAGATGAATATGTAATTAATATAGAAAGCACATTACAGCAAAACAGCACTTATCAAGAAGTGTCACTAGAGGGGGTTATGAGAATAATCAACAAAGTTAATGATGAGTTATATGACATTTTAATGTGTCGACAAGTGAGCAAGGAGATGTTTGATTTTTTACACATTAGTGAACCTTTAGTACCTGTGCTAAAAGGCCTGCCGAAGATACATAAAACAGTAGAACCGATACCCATGAGACCAATAGTATCTGGTAGACTATGGGCCACTTATAACATCTCCATTTTTACAGAAAAAATGCTGAGGCCAATAGTGAACAACATAAAAACCATCCTCAGAGACACGCAACACTTGTTGAAGGACTTAGAGTCTTTCGACTTCTTGGAAAAGACGAATGGGAAATTACTGTTGGTGACCTTGGATGTCCGTGATTTGTTTACATGCATCCCCAATGATTACGGGATGCAGGCAGTGAGAGAAGTGTTGGTAACCAACAGTAACTTCTCTAGGAACAGGCAGATATTGATTAACCAGTTACTTGAGTTGGTACTAGAATGCAATGTGTTTACATTTCACAATAAATATTATCTACAAACATGGGGTGTCGCCATGGGCACCCCATGTGCTAATTCTTACGCCAACCTGGTATTATATCATTGGGAGCAGGCACATGACTTTAATAGTAATTGGATGAAGCACATACGCATCTATAGGAGGTTCGTAGATGATGTGATTCTGGCATGGGATGGGACTGTTGAGGAACTGGACAGTTTTGTGGAATATTTAGAAACAACTACCACGTTTTTAAAATTTACATATGAATACTCTTATAGAGAGATCAATTTTTTAGATCTAACTATATATTATGACATCCATGACAAATTGTCCTTTAGACTCTTTAGAAAAACCTGTTGGAGGAACACTCTCCTGGAATACAGTAGCATGCACCCGAGATATATGTTCACAGGCATAATGAAAGGACAATTCTCGAGATTAACTAGGCTATGTAGGGATATAAATACCCTACGTAGTGAAGCAGACCATATGGAGAGATTGTTCATAGCCAGAGGTTACAAGAGCAAGTTAGTGAAAGATATGAGGAATCATGTCATGTCTGATGGTAATAGATATGTTACTTCAGGAGACACCAAGACTAGATCTAAGATAGTCAAAAATGGACATTTTTCCACTCATCATAGGCAGAGCACAACAATTAACTTTGTACTAAAATACACTAATGATATACACGAGATTGAGAAGATTATTAACAGACATTGGAACCTACTTGGAATTACAGATGACATAAGGGCAATAGTAGGTGGTAAACCGAGTTTTGTCTTCAAGACTTGTGATAACCTGAAAACAATATTTTCTTACAACTCAAATGACATGGCCCCAATAGAAGATAGTAGATCTGATAAAACAGGAACGTTCCCATGCAATCATTGCAGTATGTGCCAATATATTGATTCCACACAGGAATATGAACATCCCAATGGATATTTTCATTTCACACCCAGAAGTCACACGAATTGTGACACTATGAATTTAGTCTATATGGCTAAGTGCGATTTATGCCCAGCGTTCTATGTTGGCCTCACTAAGAGGAAACTGAGAGAGCGCATATACAATCATATTTATGACATACGTAAACATAATGAGCTTAATGCATTAGCCAAGCACATTATTCTGAATTCTACGCACAGATTTAAATTCAGGGTATTACAAAACATCAAGTTTAACCCGAGATTGGGTGATAATGAGAGAGCTCCAGCAAAGCTAGAGATGGAATGGATATTCAGATCTGGAGCACATAGAGCTCCGGGCATAAATAATTATGTCTCTATAAAACCATTTTTAGAATAAACAGAGTAAAAGGGTCCTACAGGGCTAGCACAGTTTATTCATACAAATGTCGATTATGTATGTACTTGTGACACCTTCACATTACAACACTTCTTTGGATTGATATACAACAATATTGTATAACGTTAGAAGAATTTAACAATACATATATTTTTATCTCATTACACAAACTTCCTGATAGGAAAGAGTATATCAGTCTGTGCAAGAAATCCAAACTGCAAGGGTACATTTGAGCTCTCTGCATATATATTATGAGACCAGAAATAGAATAATAATGAAGAAATGTTCTACTCGATAAGTAGAGAAACAGTATTCTTATCTAAATTAACTTCAGAGTAGGTATTTAGTAAATAATATTTACGTCTCTTTACAATGAATTTAATAGTACTAATATTCAAGCTTGTGAGTCTATGTAACACATCGCAAGCATTCTTTGTGGGCCCGTGATCCCTGCGACATTTATATTTGGTTGAGATACTCATTCTATTTGATATCTATATTAAATTTATTATTAAAGTTATACAGTATATGACACTTCATTTGATAGATGCAAGTGAGACTCAGCGATTATAGCTAGGCAGGTTGCTTTACTATGGGACATATTTTTCACCACGATAGTGAGTCAATACAGTAGCCGCTGGATGGATTGAGATTAAGTTTTTGAGTTTTTGAGTATTAGATACATCCAAGAGCCCACACCATGTGATGCCCCTACCAACGTTGGTTATTTAGATAAATTTTCTAGGAAACGTACCTGCTTTGCCTTGATATTTTAAAGGTTCAACATCTGATTTATACAGCATTTTTAAATAACAGCAAGATGTTCCCATTGTACATTGGGCATACATGATGAAGACACAGGACAAACAACAGTCATATATAATATATACATTCACGAATTCATGAATTAGCATACAGGATAGATATGATGCAATATGGATCTGATGGGATCTTTTATCATGAATTTTCTATTACACATAATGTATTTATATTTAAATTATACATATATTGTTTTTTATATATTGTTTTTCATATATATACATACACTAGTCATTTTTAGACACTTGCATTTTAGATACTTGTAGGTCACACATACACATTTTCAGCAGAATCTGACGTACTTTTGACTACATGGAGGTCAAGTGATATGGTTTTCAACAGTATAGAAGCGACAGCGGAGTTTTAGTTCGCTAAATACTATGGTGTATTTTGATGTCATATAGCTATGGAAACTTGCCCTAATTCATTTTATTGTTATTTCATTTCATTTTATTTGAACTTATTTCATGTATTTTATGTTATTCTATCTGATGTGCTTGTTCTAGATTTATAGTAGAGTTGATTCGCAAGTGCCGCGAATTAGCTTTTGAATTACGCACAAGACCCATAATGATGCATTTATCAGCATCTAAATGGGACGCTTATACGAAGTTTGTTGTTGTTTTGTTTGATGTGAAGTAAAAGGATGTGGACCCACTAGTCTATAGCAATGTGTTCCATCCACTAAATTTGAAGCATTATGAACATCCAGTTATGTGGTGATAATTGTTCTGATCTATTCTGCTTTGTTTTAAAAATTTTAAATATTAGCATTACGCTAATGTTTTTAATTACAGATGGAATATAGCGATCTGTTATATCATGTACTGATGAGCCAAGAGATTCTGTTCTGAACCATCATAGTTAACAAGGCTGAACCATTGTTTTGTTTCAGCAACGATTTAGCTCAGTAGTGATTCTGCTTTAATTCATTCCAATCTGTTTTAATTGTTCTATTTGCATAATGGATAGCTTAATGATGTGATTAGCTGTTACCGCTCTGGTATATAAACCACTGAAGAATTTGTGATATTGTATCTGAAGAAGCTTGCCAGCAGCAAGCGAAAGCGCTTATCCACTTTTATTTATCCATTGGAATAAAGATTTTTGCTGAAGAAGGTGTCTCGTGGTGTATCCTGATTAGTTACTTTTCGTGATCGTGAGCTATAGATATATATATGGATGTTTGTGTCTTTCGGCTTTTCCCGGTTAGGGGTCGCCACAGCGGAACTCCGGTCCGCTAACGATTGGTAGTTGATTTTTACTTTCTGGCTTGCTAGGCCTGACGCACAACCTACAACGAAGGTACGCCCCATTCACGCATGTCTCCACGCAGAATACACTCTAGCTGATAATCGAACCGGACAGCGTCTTACTGTGAGGTGACAACGCTACCGCAGCACCACCACCGCGGGTATGTTTTTTATATATATATATATATATATATATATATATATATATATATATATATATACACACACACACACACACACACACACACACACACACACACACACACACAAACACATGCATACATGTCTGTAGACCGCATCTGAAGTGTTCATATCTGTATAACATGGATCATAGCAATCACACATTCTGTCCCCCCCAAACAATATGAACATAACATATGAAGAGTATACCAATACACTATTACAAATATCTTCTATGGACACAGTCACCAACATAACTGCAATGATTGCAAATATCCATGACAGAAATACACAGACAGCTTTTATTTTGCAAAACTTTATTACATTCCGATGTATTGCCAAAAGGATTGAAGGACTATAACAGTACCTGCATGCTATATAGGAAGCATTTAATAGTGCCTTAATGAATCAGCCTGCAATTTCCATAGTATTAGTCCACTAAGGGATAGGTGTTCACATAGGGAAAGAACACCCACACGCATATAGACATTGTATAAAAGGGATTCCTACACACCTGCATGTGCTATGTACACCCACCAACATCTACCCCACAACCAAAATAATTACATCAATACATACTGTCATACCTTAACCAATTATTCAACTACTGTACAACATCTGCTGAAACCTTAACATACCTGGACACACACACTAACATGGCCCTATGTGAAATAGTTGCCGTTATACAATTGAACAGCTGCTGATGGAACAAGGTTTGTATGAACTAATCCCATTTCAGAGGGTTGAAAGGCTCGTACACCAGGAAGTGTTACTGAGTACTGATTATAAGCACAGTATGATACACAGTAACAGCAAACTAAATATGTCTGGTAAGCACACTATAAACTCCCTAACATTATATGCATAGTTATGCAGCCTTGAGCTGGTCAAACAACCTGGCCAGACTGAAACATATGTAGAGGTATTAGGTACAGACAAACTCTGCACAAGTAGCAATGTTCAGAAATATAACAGCAGTACTCATATTTAGACCAAATCCTCTAGGCATTACACACAGTATATTACTGTCCGTCTCCATACAGCTGTTGCAATAGATTCCAAACAACACTTCCAGGCTGTCTTCCTCACAAGTAAGGTAAAGGGACAGCGCCTAAGTGGAGTACTAAATTATACTCCAATGTAGCCATGGTATTGGCTAAGGCAGTAGCAGCGCAGCTGATGTGCATGTAATCAGCTACTTACGAACACCAATTGGTTATCGGGATAGCACATGTTACTGATCTGTAACTATAAAAGGTTGCATTGTCACACATTCAAACCATCTGTATCTACCTGTAGGACAGTACAAAACACTGAAAGATGAACTGAAAATGAGTATTATACTAGTCAATAACACCTCTGATTACTAAAAAGGTATGTATAACATGTAGTATGTCTGTGTATGTAGTACCTGTACTGTAAGAATTACAGTGTAATCTATGCATATATTGGAAATAGCGATGTATTGTTGAGCAGTAGTAATGCTTGTAGTATTCTGTGTGTGTACTGCTGTAGGTCACACGGCAAACTCTGCATACACCTCAAGGGATGATATGGGCTTGGAACCCACCAATTCTCTTCCAGCCACTGTCAGTGTCAGGATTGGTCCAACAAGTATGTGCTATAACAGGGGATAGTATATGTCGATATATTGTAACAGTCGACATATGTATGGGTGTATAAGTAAGATGAACATGTTAAAGGTGGGCTTGCCGTGCAAATATGGTGTGCATTGTGGGATATTGTGCCAATAAATGTGTAATGTACAGTATTTTAGGCGTATCTGTATTCTATTCTACATAGCAGTTCTGTTATGTTATGCAAACAGTAGTTATGTCTACAGGCAATTACAATACTCAATAACAGGATACATATCATTTGTATTCATATGACAGTTTAGCAGCATGATAGCAAAGATAATTGGAAGAGCCAGGTAACTATCCATGCACACATGTAATATCCACCTCTCTAGTAACGTTTGCAAGCAATAACAGCTGTGCATGTGTACATGTTACAAATGTGTAATGACCCTTGTTACAGGGCTGGACCAGTCTAGTATCGTTTGCAAGCAATAGGAGCTGTGCATGTGTACATGTTATGCAAATGTGTAGTGACCCTATTTACTGGGCTGGTCCTCTCTAGTATCGTTTGCAAGCAATAACAGCTGTGCATGTGCACATGTTATACAAATGTGTAGTGACCCTTGTTACAGGGCTGGTCCTCTCTAGTATAATTTGCAAGCAATAACAGCTCTGCATGTGTACATGTTATGCAAATGTGTAGTGACCCTTGTTACAGGGCTGGGTCAAATGGCTATGTGCACACCTACATAGAGTTGATATTGAGAGTAGAGACACACTGGTTGAACCACCAGATTTGTGTAGCCCAACCTCTCATTGCCAACCTAACAGCCACTTGTGCATACTGTATGTAAGGTAGTGCACAGCACTGGTAATGAAATGGGTTGCATATCATCTTTAACTCCAGTGTAACATCTGCAGTAGGAGTGTAAGATGCAGGAGACAGCTGCCCATGTGTAATAGCCGCTTCATAAGTGATGGCTCAAACTTTCTGATTATATCCTGATCATATTGATAACAGCATCAGATTCTCTTGATACATGGCTCTGTTTGGAGAGTGGGTGTCTGTGCCCAACAGAGCTCATGGTCCTGGTGGATATGTGAGTATATACCCAAAGAAGGAAACAGACCTGTAGACACTTGCATCATCTGTAATTAACTAACAGGATGTAATGTGCTCCTCAGAGGAGGATTGCTGCTAAAGGTAGCTACAATGTTTCTGTAATAGCCAGTGTTGTCACGTCCGTAACACAAATATTTACATGTGAGCATCACTGTCTAAAACATCTTCATAATCAGTATGTAAAACTAAATATAGTACTTGGTATTTGCCTGTATGAGCATTCAGTACTACATGTCCACTAGCCAGCTATTGGTGTTTACTAATGTCAGCTTTGTGTATGTGGCCATCCTGGGGGAATGTAATCTCTATGCCTTGTACACTGCCAAACCCACCTAACTCCCCACCCCCACACATTGTTCGGGATGCAGCTACATAGGTAAGCTGGAAGGCAGCCCAGTCTACAGCCATCACTGGACTGGATAGTCATGAGGTGTAGGTTAACACATGCAGCTCATCAACACAACCAACACATACCCTTACCAGAACACAGTAAGGACACCCACGCACACTACCAGAAATCACACACATTCACAGACGCTTCTAAGCATCTGGCCAAACAAGTGACCCCCCAAGCAGGAAGAGACTGACACCGAAATACACAAACTGTATGGCATAGCTTGCATAATTGTGCCACACCTCAGAACAGGTGACTGGAAACATGCCCAACAGTACTCATTTGTGAAAGCAAACTCTAGCACTATGTTACACACATGAGGGCATACATAGTGTCAGCCGCCTGTCTGCCATGATTAGCCACATACCCATACACTCAGACCACCTTTTGAACTATACATATGGCTCTGGCATATTCCATGTTGTTGTGCAGGACCTGTGAATGCAGTAGCCTGGACAGCATGGAAACACAAGTAGGAACTGTCAGGTCTTGTAGCCCATGCAGATATGTCCCAAGGCATGGGTAGCATTCTGCCATTGGCCAGAATGCTACTGCAGTACAGGGACAAAAGGATTGTATTCCACAATTGTCTAGTGTAGTGGTGCAAGTCAAAGGGTATCCAGTATCTGTCTGCCTGGGATAACATGGTTGACAGACCATGATGCTTTGCCAGACAGGGCCTGCACCTGTCACCCCTGGGAATCCGGATACTGCCTAGGGCTCATGCTTCCCCTTTAGTGCCTTCATCATGCACAGTTCAGGTGAAGGTCCACTGCTGTTACAGGGACAGCCAAGCAATAAACTGCGGGTCTCGCTACACAATGATACATGTCAGAAACACTGTCCGAACACACACATGTCAATCCCTAACATGGAGAACATATCTGTGCAGTGGCTGAGACATGTTTCAACGCTCTGGACAGCATACCTGCATGACCATGTTATAACACATACCTCACCTCTTGCCCATTATCCTTTATTGGAATACACGGGCCGCAGGCGTGTCCATATTCCTGAAGGATATGTACACCCCACGCTAGTTGCACTTGCATAACTTCAGATGCGTTATGCTGAGCAACTACCTTTGTGCCAAAGTGGATTTCAAATTGCACCTTGAGACAAATCGCCCACCAGGCCGCAAATTTCCCAACTGTCATAATGTGCTGTAATGGGGAAGATTAGGTCTGAGACAGAACCATAATAATTGCTACTCTCAACTATTCTGTTATGAACTGGGAAGACTCCTCATGTACCAACACCTGCACTCAATGCATGTTGGATTCCATCGACCCCACTGACCTGGATCACAGTAGTCACACAAACAGGGCTAACAGTATGCTACACATAGTTAGTCTCCAATGCCAATGTTATGTTTTCTAAGAGCAGAGTGGTGACTGTCTTGGCACCCATGCAGATGGACAATGCATGTGCAAATGCTGAATCCTACACAAATTAACCTTAAGCAGTCACATATGTGCAGTGATTGTGCCATTGAAACAGAACCAGGATTCAACCCAATACAAATAAGAAGACAAACTGGTGGAACCATGCTTTAAATTGTACCACAGAAGATAGTAACTGTTGCAAGAGTGAACACACATGAGTGTAGGTGATCCCTGGTCAGGCTCAGTAAGATGCAGATACACCATATAAAACCACACAAAGCTACTGTGAAACTAATCAGCCACATATTATGAAGCCAAGCACAGAGCATTCTATAGCTGTGTCATTAATTGTAATGGCAACGACAAGACCTGCCATGCTGCACAGCACTATGCAATGGGAAGTACTGCACCTACAGAAATAGCACCTGTTCATCCAGATAGGGTCTTGCGGGGGGGGGGGGTGAGTTTAGGTTTTCCAACAGGTACACTTAGTAATATATCCATGTACACTACAGGGCCCCTGTAATAACGACTATGCAGGTACAAGCTGCACTCTCTAAAGCCATACATACAGCTTTCATGGGACCTGTCAACATCCCAGGGTGTATCCTACACAAATGTAAGAACATTCAGCTATCCACATACACATCATGTTCAGTCATAGCTCTATGTCAGGCTGTGTACACACCGAATGGTGCACAGCAACTGTTATCACACCCCACAAAGGGGGAGACACCATTGATAATGGGAAATACTGCACAACTACCCTGCTGAGTCTGGTCTGTAAGGTCATGAACCGTGATCAATGTATTTGATGTACTTGGTGCAGATGTAGATGACAGTAGGGTTGATTCACACAGCACATCATGACCTTGCCAGGTCGTAGGACATCATCACCCATACTGTGTTCCAGCTACACTCAGTAAACTAGGTGTATATTCCTATGTCACAGGAGTGGTTGGCAGCTGGACTGCTGGCAGAACCAACACTACAGAAGGTGTCTAACTAATACACTCACATCAAACCAGTGCCAGTCACACTAATACAGAGTTCATTCCTGGTGCACCCCCTCTGTGTTACCTATACCACACAGACTAACACAGAAGGCATCAGCCTATTAGTGTTTGCAAATGACTGTGAACTAGGAGCAATAGTTGACTCAATGTGTGCTGCATTCAACATACAGAAGGGCCTTTGTGTGTCAGATGTATGGTGTGTGACGTATGGCCACAGTCTGACAGCTAAGTATTGCATTGTCATCCCCTATGCTACAAACCCTGTACCCATGAACTACCACCTAGGCAGAGGTCAGCATAATGGCAACTGTGTGTATGGGATGCTGCTGGACAGTACTCTTTCCTTTGATAGTTACTTCACCACACCAGACAGGTAGTCGTATGTGGCACCCCTAATCATGACAGGGTGTCATCCAGGAATAGAGAGATAATTGCTCAGCCATACTCAACACCCATGTGACCCATAATAGATCACATATTTCCTTTAAGGGTTATTGCCCATGTGTAGATGGCCTACACTGCCCTTCCTAATCCCTAGCTGCACTATGTAGCATGCAACCTACCCTGAATAAAGCCATGTCCAACCCAGAGGTGTTGGACATGCTACACTTAACACATTCTGATCCCAAATATACACATACTTCATGGACATCCACCTTTCGAGTACAAGGATCACAACATGCCTGACAGATCTCTGTCCCATACACTTAACATACTCTTGCCATACTATGCATCCCTGTCCAGCGAAGCTGCACATCGCCCCTCTCTGTGACATGGTGTGATGACCGCATGCCAAATATATCAGTAACCCTGTGGATCAGTTCTTTGGCACTGCTTGAACTGGCCACTGAAACTTACCTGTCTGTTACCTACAGCTAGGTAACCTGTCTGCCTAGGCTCATAAATGGCCCGGGGCATATAGTCTACTAGATTACTATGACGATACATGCTATATTTGATATCCAACCCTTCAAATACCATAAGGCTAGCTGTTGTCACATGTGTTACACGTGCAACACAGGCAATACATGGCAGGATGCTACACAGGTGTACAGTGCCATGTAGATATATGTGGCAAAACACATACATGCTTGCAAGTCTGCAGGGTCACAGGTCATGTTCCTAACGGCTGTGTATGACTATATATACACGGCATTAAAGTCGATTGCATTAATGTGAACACATCCAGGCATGTGCTGATAGACACCAGTACAGACAAACAGACATGCCCACGTCAAGACAACATCCACATGGTGTATGAGCAATATCATCACATGACACACACATATATGGTGATAACATCACATTACCAGTAAGTGTCAAATATGTGTGACTTATACATGTCAGTGGTGTTAGTGTAATGTAGATTTGCAAAGACTTATTTGTAATCTTAATAAATGTGATACACATGTATGTTCAGCTGTACTGCTGTACTTCTCTGAGTTACTGTGACCTGTGTCCATCATTATGTCTTCCAGGTATGCCACGTAGCAGACTGCCGGCATACAGCCGCTTGGAGGATGAGGTCCTTGTCCCATACCTCCTCGACAACCACACAACACTCTTCAGCCATGTGCCACAGGATGCACAGCAGCAGGATGCCTTGTGGGAGGAACTCTGCAGGAGGGTAAATGATGTTGGCTGTCAGAATCGCACCTATCAGCAGGTGCGCCGATACTGCACTGAACTCATAAGGCGGGCGAAACAGCGTGCTATTGCAATCGCCAGGGAACAAGGTGCAACAGGTGGGGGGGCCACTCACCCAGCCCCCACTCACACGTACCGAGGAGCTACTGGCCAACCTGGGGACACCTGCAGACCTCCATCCTCAAGCTTTAGCTGGTATTGTGGAGGTGGATGTCTCTCAACCACCGAGCCTGGAGTTGTCTGGTAAGTCACTGCTGCACATATAACACAACTATATTTCACATAGTTACATGTGTTACTGTACAATATGTAATGTAACATCATATGCAAGGCATGTATGCACACATGCCACATACTGTAGTCTGCTACTCTATGTATGCACAGATGTGCATACTCCATTGTATAGTGTATTGTACTGGCTTATGTGCTAACATGGACATTGCACCCTGTAGCCATCACACAGGTGTGGATAATGATCTTACTGATGTGACTCTCCTGTTTAGGTACCTTTGGCATTTTGCAGCGACAGCAGCCTGTGTCAGGTGAGATTATTATTTACCAGGCTTGATAATGTACAGAACATATTAATTGCATGTCATCTGCCATAACACTCATACACATAATTTATGGTTGTCCTCTTAATGGACACTGGTCAGACCTGCAATGCATCACAGTGTTTACCCATGTGAAACAATTGAAGACTATATGAAACATCTACACTAAACCTTCCAAACTGTCATTGCCAGATGTGTGGACAACAGTGAATACAATGGTTGAGGTGTGTTCCACTGTAGGGACAGATGCTACATATCAGCATTGCACATGTTGGGAATACGAACAGTACTGTACAGAGAGCATATGTGCGCACACGCTCTAAATGTGTTGGAGCTGGGGTTTGACCGGCCCACAGGATACACCCTTGTGGATTATACCCTTGCTATGAATGTCACACAATGTCATGTGGTATCTGACATGTCCATGACATGTAGTGGGCTGACTGCAACACTGCTGAAGTATCCTGCAAAACAGGTGTCACATCCCATACATAACACCCTTTGTCTGCATAACCCTGTCCTCAGTGGAGCATATGACATCTATGAGTGTATGTCATATGGGATAACACTGACATGTGAAATAAGATGGGCATCACAACCATTGGGCAGAGCATGTGTACACATGGCCATGAAGGATGGCCAGAGACATGAAGCAACACACACAGTAGAAGTGATGTACATGTGTGTATACCCTGTTGTACATTGGCTCGACACAATACAACTATGGACTTTGTGTAATGGTGGTATTGTAGATTTGAAACACTAAACATCATACAAGCCTGTGCACAGCTTGTGTAGGCATAACATGAAACCACCACATAACATGTCTTGAACATCTTGAGTGTGTCATGACATGAAAGCATTCACCTATACAGTATCCAAATACATACATGTGTTGCACAACATACACATACAACCACATCAGGCCACACATACAGTACATTCACCTTGCTGGTGTCAGACATCACTATCATGCTTGCTTCTCGTGTGTGAGGTACACAGATGGCATGTGGGACATAGAGTACTGCTAAGTTAGCCATGTGTGAGCATAGTTGCCAGGCATCAGTAATATGGTTGCAGATGTGCAGGGGTGTCATCCGTATACCCTTCTGTGACTTGTGTCACACATTCCACATTAGGGTTTAGTGTGTATACACCTCAGTGACATGGGTCACATTCCACATTAGATATGTATTGTATGTGAACATAGTCATGGCTATGAACTGTGTCAGTAGCTCACACTGTATAGCAATTGTGAAGCCACATGATGCCCTGCAATGGCTATGCACATCAGCTCAGTGTGCAGTATGTCCCTGCATATTTGTAGGGTGGACAGACAACATTGCATCAGCTGAAGGCCCATGTTAGTATAACACGTCCCTGCATTGGGACACCATTACCTTACTGTAGATTGGAAAGGACACCATTGTGTTACATATTTATGCATGTCATTCAACACGTCAGCAGAAGACATGTCATACTACATGTGATTGGCAAAGTCATATGCCACACAGCAGGCCGGTGTACTGTAAATCTGTGCTGGTCTGTGGCACCATTGCAAAGTAGGGACAGCCATGTCAAATGTGTATACAGCCACATGCACAATGTCTAGACTCAGCTCAGGGGTAGACGGAATAATGTTGAACAGACATGCACTGCTTTGGGGGAGATATGCAAGCTAGGGCTCAGGCAAACATAGTATGAAGTTGACATACCCTACTGCTCATGTCCTCACTCATAGGGGCGGTGGCCAACACAAAGCATCAGTGGCAGATGTACAAATGTCGGCGATGGTCTGTTAACATGTGTTTCATGTTGCATACACCAAGGCAGTGCGGTGCAATGGTGCAAAGTACATGCATTGTGTTGCAGGTATGCGGCATAGGCTACTAACACAAATGGTGCAATACAAGTATGTATGCTAACCACCACTATAATTGTGTAAGGTGCATGCCGTCTGCAAGAACACATGCATGCTGTTGTGTGCAACTTAGGGATTTATAACTACCACTATAATTGTCTAAGCTGAAACTATAATTATCTAAGCTGAATGCCATCTGCCATATCACCTGCATGTAGCGTACGTCTGGTATAGCTTGTAATGTACAGTTCTTGTCCTCCCCTCACAGGTGTTGATGTAGGTGCGTTGCCCTCCTGCGGTCCACCTAATGTTAGTGTCCCCAGAGACTCTAGCAGTGATGATGATAGTATAATTGAGGCACAGGCAGGGTTGTCAGTGGCTGAATATGTGCCGTTGATTGCCATTCCACCTGTCTCCCCCTCATCCTCGCACACAGTTCCCCTGCCTACACATACCCCATTACCACTGGCCATAGAGGAAGGACAATTGGCGGGTGGTAGCATGGAACAGGAAAGTGTGGAGACTATGGAATGTGTGCCTACACACCATGATCCCAGTCAACTGACCAGTGATGTCCCACACAGGCATGTGCCCAGCGCTGCTTGTAGGAGGACCACTGGCCAACATGCCCCTGTGAGACAAAGCACATAAGCTGGAGTCACCAGACGCATGTTTCAGGCTGTAAAGGAGGCACAGGCACATGCTGAATGACACAACAAAGAAGGTCTGAGGCTTCAGAGGGCTGCTGTCCATTCATTAACTGACAACATCCAAGCACTTGCAAATGCTCACCATCATCTTACAGATGTTTTGGATAGACGATTGGGTGACATGGTGGGAGTCCTTGACCGTGACATGTCAATCCTCGAGCGTAGAATGTCTGTGCTGGAACATCTGGTGGGAGTGAGGCATTGGGCACGTGGACGTAGGTCAGCTACATCACCTGTTGAAGGTCTACGTAAACATGCCACTGAACATGCCCGCTTCCATAGTGGTGGTAGCAGCAGCAGTGCAGCTGGTGCTGTGCAGTCCACATCAGGACACAGCAGGCCACATGCATGTGGTCCTGGATGGTCCCAACAGGGACACGATTCCAGTGGACATGTGTCATCAGACAGTACTCAATCTGGACCTCAGCCTGGTTAGTACCCATGCAACCCCTGGCAGGCACAGGTCATGTGGCTGAGACCAGACACAGTGAACTGTGAAACCTGCCTTGTACGGTGTGCAGCTGTCAGTAATACCCCTGTGTAGGCTAGCCACGTGCCAGACCTGTGTGCATGCATACACACACACCAGAAACAAATGTAGGGCGCCTCAACACACACACTCATAACATCCACACACGCCCAATGATATCACAGGCCCTAACACACACACATGGCAAACATTATCACCCTGTGCATATGATGATGCCTGTGCTGCATCCCTGTCATCCACTCCATCGGTGCAGGGACCTGCTCATATGGTCTGATACACAGGGTGAACAAACTAGGTAGACAATTGTAGATTAATATTGTTGTGCAGTGTTGACAGGCAGTAGACATACCATGTATTACAGTTTTAGAATGCAATTTGTACGTCTGACAGTATGCATCATGTGTAACAATACTAACAGCATGTTGATCTTGACGTTCTGCCTTCCTCTTTCAGGTGTAGTTGCATGTGCCGGGGGATGTCTGTGTTTGCGGTTAGTGTCCCATATGTACATGTTGACTAACCACAGGTCAGTATGACAATACCTGCATGCACTTTGTAGCTTCCACATCACATTTATATTCTCCCATGTTTCAATTATGTGTACTGTTGTAATGATCCAAGAGCATGATAGCTGTGTAGTAAGCTACTGTGTTCAGAGCCATTACATCCATAGTGGGTGACATCACAGGTATAGTTACCTGGAGTGGGGAGGAGGTAAAAGAGTGGTATGCTGGATGACAAGGGTAAAGGCCAGTAGAAATAGTGGCTTCTCATTGGGAAACAGTAATACCCACTGCCATGACAGCAAGCAAACACAGGCACAGTAACACACACTCTGACACACACACACACAGTTGCCAGTGTTCGGATTAGAACCCCTGCCTATGTGCATATCATCATTATAGTACTACGCAATTGCAAGACTCGCCACAGAGATTACACATGTACAAGTAGTTGGAATGGCCTAAGATCGAGGACATCAACAGGATACTACAGTGCAGTGAGTGTATGTGGGGACGGGGGGTCCATCAGTAGGCTATTTAACAACAGGTCACACCCCAGGGTGTACATGTTAACAGGCAGTTAGAATGCCCATCTACAACTGATGATATCAACAGGGATGCTAGATTGCACTGAGTGGATGGGGAAGGGGGCATTAACATTTCACTATGGTAAAATACAGCCTCACTCCAGGCACCGGACAGCCATACACACACACACACACACACACACACACACACACACACACTGTGGCATTCACAAAGATATACACATATGTCACACACATACAGACACTTTACATGTGTGAAGTTCAACCACCTGCCTATGCCTTTCTTTCTACACTTCACTCTTTACTGGTATCAACAACAGCGTTCAGGAGAGTGATAACATGTGGGATGTATTCCCAACCATACGTGACATATATGGACACACACACACATACACACACCTGCCAGTACTGTGAATCAAACACCTGCCTATCTCATGATAGGTATTACAGAAGTACAGCACTATCTCATCCGGTACAAAGCTTAATGACTCTTTCCTTTGCCAACTGTGCTGATATATCTGATATATGCACAATATATGCACGGGGAGGTATTACTGTTACAGGTGTCATGGGGTTTGCCTTCAGTGTCAAAAAAACAAGAACACGAATCCCAACTTTCCACACACAGTTCTATTTTATTTTAAGTGCGTTAAAATATGATACACTTTTCGTCAAAAACAAATGCCTTAACTTCTTCAGAAACTCCAAACAGCATCAGTTAACCACCTTTATAGTGTGGCCATAATTAACATTCATTAACCAATTAATATCTTAAAAGCATATGCCAAGAAATTAAAACATAAAACCTAAAACATCTTTCCCTAGAATAACAGTCATTTAAATTAATGCAATTTTATACACCATTTAAGACTTATAAAAGTCATATAACTAATAAATATTTTAATGAATATATATATAAAAATGTTTATGTAAAAAATGTTTATATAAAAACGAACATGAACATGAACATAAACATGAACATGTGTATGTGTACTCGTGTGTACTTATGCCTACTATTTAATCCGATATACTACTCATTGCAGTTTATACAGTTACACTATTATATTGTATTAAGTCCAGCTCGAATAACTAGAATATCATGAAATAAAATAAAAATTAAAATGGAATGAAATAAACATTTCATTTTATTTTTCATCTTTGTTTTTATTATCTATCAATTTATTTGTTTATTTTTATTATTATTATATTATTTTATTTTGTGTTTGTTATTTTTATGTATTTTATTACCCAACTAATCACTCATGATGTTAATATTATTTAAGCATAATTATTCAACGCGCATCCTACTGACACTCATTAGTATTACCTTTCTAGGTTTCTCAACCTTAAAATGCACATAATTGAGCTCATTTCATTAATGCCTGGAAATTGACAGGTGTTAGTTCTAAGCTGCCATAGGAGTTCCTTCCTCTCCAATTTCAAAGACTCAGGTCCTCCCCTTTTATCATTTACTAACTGGTCAATAACCCTAAATTTAAATTCATGTCCAGTAAACTCACTTGTATGCCTAGCTAATGCATTTTCCATTTTATTCCTGTTGATGCTATAGATGTGCTCATATATTCTCTCACTAAGCTTTCTATCGGTTTTACCGATATAGAAAGCTGGACAGCATATACATTTAGCTAGGTATACTACTTGTTTGCTACTACAATTAAATCTCCCATTGGACCTATATTTCATACTACCTATTTTAAAATTACAACCTTTGTCAGTGTATTTACAGAACTTAACACATACTACATTTATACATGCCTTCTTTATTAGTAAATAATCGGCAGTTAGCTTCCAAGATTTCCTTCAAGTTATTTCCACGCCTATATACAATTTTTGGTCTCTCTGGGAACAGGTCTCTAAAGTGTTTATCACTAATTAAAAACTCCCAATTTTTTATAATAATGTTGGTTATAATGTAGGAGTCTATGTTAAAAGTGCATATAAAACCACTGGTATTAATCAATTCTTTGTTAATGTTGTTCAACTCTGGGCCTCTACGTTTTACCTTGTTCAGAATTGGGACGTAGTCACCTATTAGTCTTTTATGTTGGACTTCCCTAATGATCTCCTGGATGAAATACAAGGGGTACCCTCTTTGTATGAAGAAGTTAGACATTAAAGTACACTCTTCTTTAAACTCTTCATCTCTTGTCGTCATCCTAGCTGCCCTAACTAGCTGCCCCTTGACTACAGATCTCTTCTGATATGTAGGATGGCAGCTGGTGTAATGTAAATACATATTGGAATGAGTCTCTTTCCGGTAAATTTTAGAAACAAAGGTCTTGTCATCATAATCCTGCCTTAAATCAACGTCTAGATATGCTATTTTGTCTTTACTATAACTAGACGTAAAACTCAGGAAGTTAGTACTATCATTAAACATTTCCAACAGGCACTGTAGTTCAACTTCTGTTCCTTGAAATAAAATAAATATATCATCTAGAAAACGTGTATAAAACAATATTTTTCCTTTAAAATCTAGATTGTTCAACACGTTTGCCTTCAGTGTCACCCTTACAGCATTCTACATTGTCTGTCTTCCACTTCAATTAACAAAACCTGACCTTAGCAGTTACACAGGTTATTGTAGGACTGGTTGTAACACACCAGTGAGCTGTCCTCAGTAATCATTCATCTGCAAAGAAGCCCCACCACTTAGTAGTCATGTCCAAACATCTGTCTATACCTCATGTACGGCTTACAGAGCATATCACCATATACAGTTGGCAATGTTGAGGCTGTATTGCAACAGCATGATGTACTAAGACAACAGTCACCTTCAGACATCAGACACTGCACACACATGGAATCTACACAAACATCAGTGCATGTACACATATGCGGTCTACATCAGTAAGTGCACTAGCAGGTCAAGAGGATACATTCCACACCTTCTCCACGCCATGTGTGAAACATAGCCGAGCATTACACCATAATGGATTTCGTATTCATGTACTGGTAGGACACCACCACCTTCACCGAGTAACCAAGTGTACATATATGACAACAGCACATATCAGCGAGACACACACAGCATTATTCCATGTCATGCTTCTACAAACTGTTACTTGACAGTGCCATGGTGAAACCAGGGCACTGTAATGGTCAACAGTGAGCACATCATATTTGCCACACATGCCTCATGTTTACTGGAAGAGTGCCAGCTCTGTTAGAGCTAGGCAGTACACTCATTCAAGCATGTGCTAGGTCTGTGGCTTGTAAACATCTCACCCCAGCATGTACTGGCTATTGTGGTACTAAGGCTAATGTCCAGACAGCACACAGCATGTATGGCTTGCAGTTGTTGACATGGGGTATATGTAGGAGCTGTAGCCACACATGGCTGTACATGTCATGAACATATTACCTGTGACTACTCAGGAACATACAGAGAAGAGCTGCATTTCCCTGACTCTGTCAATACACGCCTTGTGTAGGTCCTATGATCCTGTTATTTGGGTATGTTTGTATTCATTGCATTAGGTGGACATGTCTAAAGCCATACATGCCACATGGGGTGTTGTATGATATGATAGGTGTTATGGGTGACCAGTCGAGAAGGAATATTACCTCTGTTAACATCTATATCAAACCTTATGTACTGTTAGCATGCTATGTGCATGTGTGTAATGACTGTAGCCATCTGTATGTAGAAAGGATAATGAAAGTTATGGTAATGTCATTTATGTTGTATGAGTGTGGGATGTACATATCCAGGGCAGGTACAATTAGAGCATATCCAACCATGAGGGTGTTGTTTACTGGTGTACAGCAACAGTCGACCGTGTTAATGCTGACAACATCTGAGGGATTCTGGTATGTGTACAACTGAGCTGGTTACAAACAGTGGTATTATTGCATTGCATAACATATTATGCAGCTGTGTCTGTACATGGGTACTTTCCACAGTTGATGTAGGCCTAGGTACAGTCCACCAATCTAGGGTTATTTTGTGGTCTACCATACTATGTCTTACCACATATGGATGTGTGTTGGTAGTCTGGGAACAAGGTGGTGGATGTATATGAGGATATAGCATAGAATGCAGCATTTTCCACTGTCACCTGTACCTGACTCATCTGTGATGTGTTATGTTGGAGTAGTGGTCTTTACATGTGAGTAGCCTTTATGAATATGTGTACACCACCACCTGAAATGGTTCATACTGCTGTTATGGCCCACATGTCTGGATCTGAGTTATATGGTGGTAGTGCAATTGTGCACTACAGAGCCTTCAGCCAGGTGTTCCTCACTGCACAGATGTCAGTATTCCCCACTGTAGGTTCTGCACTGAGCAAATGGATTACTAAAGCCACACATCTATCACGGGTTAGCATAAGCATCCATTGCAATTGTCTTGTATGTGTCAGGGTGTTACTTCTGGGTGTAGAACATTTGCCTTGGAATGCGGCTATATGGGTAAATGCGACCTAGGTATTATCCACACACACGTGAAACATGGATGCATGTGCTCTGTGTTGAAGGCTTGTCATTCAGTCATGACAGCCCGGAATGACAGACACTGGACAACCTCATAATAACAGGACATTGGCTCATTGTTTTGGTCTAGCAGTTGCCACTTGTACCATGACATCACTGCGAGTGGCAGTAATGTGCTTGGTAGAAAATGCCTCATGTAAGGTGACGGACAGCAGCAGAAATTGTGTACATGACCAATGTGAGATATACTTAGGGTAGCAGTCCTGCTAATAAGGACAATTACTAACACAGCTGGGAGAGGTCATCTTGACACCTGCACCTCAGTACCATTACACAATGTGGCTTACACATTATGCTTGCACATGCCACTGTTCCACGTATAATGCCACTGTCCACAACCTATCAATGTATGCCTTTCAGGACAGCAAGGTGTATGACACATGCTGTAGCATCCACCTGTGTGACCCAGGTAAACTATTGTCTGTCATATCCACACATGCATGAATGTGTATACTTAACATATATATGTCAGTACTTCATGTACATGTATGCATGTGTATCACACAGCACAGACACAGATATATAATGTACGGGCCACATACAGGTATCGGGTAGTAAACCAGTATGATATGCATATATACTGACAGGAAAAATGTACATAGCTGTAAACCTGTGTGTTTACAATAGGAGTTCATTACAGCATGTTCTATACATGTAAGTGTATGAGCATGCACACTGCGTCCTTCTGTGGTTAGAATCGGAGTGCATCCCAAACAGCCCTATGCTACTAAGTGTATGAGCGTACCCACTGCCACCTTGTGTAATTTGAGTCAGTGCATCCAACAAGCCCTTTGTTACTAAGTGTATGAGCATGCCCAGTATTACCTTGTGTAGTTGTAGTCATAGTGCATCCCAAAGGGCCCTGTGCTACTAAGTGTATGAGCATGCCCACTGTAACCCTGTATAGTGATAGTAGTTGTCCATTCCACAGATGGCCATACTCCAGTTCAGGTTCCTGCTGTGCTACAACTATACCTCTCAGGCCTACCTGCAGATGATGTGTATTGTTTGTGCATACAGGTTGTAATGGACACCTACTTTAAGCACACAGGTTTACAGCTATGTACTTTGTGACTGTCAGTCTCCCTGTTGTCCTCAATCTTAGAAGAGCAGTCTGACTGCCTTGGAATGTGTAATCTCTGTGGTGTGTCTCGTAACTGCATAGTACTGTAATAGTGATCTGTAGATAGGCAGGAGTTCTGATCCCACCACTGTCAACTGCGTGCGTGTGTTTGTGTCTCAACAAATGCCTGAGTGTGTGTGTGGCAACAAATGCATGAGTGTGTGTGTGTGTGTCAGCAAATGGCTGAGTGGTTGTTTGTGTATATTTGTGTCTGCATCCTATCATGATAGTGGGTTTTGCTGCATTCCAAAGAGATGCGTCCTTTTGCACTGGCCTTTATCCCTGTCAACTGCTAAACCTCTCTCTTCCCCCCTCCCCACTGCAAGTAATTGGTCCTGTGATGTCACCAGGCTCAGAAGTGGAATCAGAGTAAGTGTAATTGTATGTGTTCTGTGGCACATACCCCAACTGCATACCACTGTACTAGTCACCTTTATATAGGCAAGACGTGTATGCACAATACTGGCAAGTGTGTGACGACCCTGTAGCCCGGCATACACATGTGTAATGTCTGTTAGCACACCATGGTAGCCATCTGTGGTGACCAGTGTCTACAAAGTATTACATAGTTAGGAATGGTAAAGAATACACAGTCGAGCACGACTACAGTTGTGTATGTTATTTTCCTGTGCCACTGTCGAGCAGTGACACAAAAGTGGTCGCTGGGGTGTAAGTCCATACCCATCATTCCCTCACCCTAACTCCACAATCCTCGGGGTAGATTACATTAGCCATCATTCCCCACCCCATACTCCATATACACAACAGCCATCACTTCTCTGGTGAACTGCTTAAGATTTAAATGTTATAACACAAGAGATGCCTCTGTTTTGTGTACACGTCAGTTCCTTTGGAACCCTTCTATGTCACAAAGGGTGTTCAGACGTGTGTGTGTGTGTGTGTGTGTGTGTGTGTGTGTGTGTGTGTGTATGTATATATGTATATATATATATATATATGGCTATAGCTGTGTCTGTGTGAATGCATATATATATATATATATATATATATATATATGTGTGTGTGTGTGTGTGTGTGTACACATCCCGTAGGTATATATATATATATATATAATGTATGTAGCTATGACAGTTGTACAGATGTAGACTTGTCTTTGTTGTTTCACAGAGTACAGTACATTCAAGGGTACGGTACATATGTACACAAAGTGACTGTCCCATTTGTTTTCAGTACTGTGGAATACCTGTAGTAAGATGTGCATTATAGACTCCATGCAACATGTATACAACCCAGATGGCTTAGTGGTACGTCCAGTGACTTCAATGTGCATGGTCCAGGGTTCAAGACGTGCAAGCCTTGTTGATACTGTCAATTAGGACTGCATAAGACACTTTTAAGCAGTTGTAAGCAGGTATAAATGTGTTCTTGTGACAGTAAGCAGCAGGTACATGCAGGTAACAGACATGTACAACTCGCAGTACACTTGAAATGCCCTTCTTTGGCAATCCTGCTGATGTCACCCACCTCTGGGACTGATGTGACCCAGTAATCTCCATGGCGTGTGCTGTAACTGCGTAATGCTGTAGTGTGTTAAACTAGTTTGGTAGGTGTTCCAACTGTGTGTGTGTGTGTGTGTGTGTGTGTGTGTGTGTGTCTGCCTGAAAAAGGAACAATGCTTTTTAGAGTATGCACACTCTTTACAATTCACATAACCACCTTTGGCAGTCCTGCTGTTGTCACCCACTTAGTAATACACCTCTGGGACTGCTGTAACCCAGTAATCTCCGTAGCGCGTGCTGTAACTGTGTAATACTGTAGTGTGATACACTAGTTAGTTAGGGTTCTATTCCAAGACATGGCAGGTGTGTGTGTGCGTGTTTAACAGGTGGCTGTGAGTGTCTAACCACTGGACATGTTGGGTTGCGGATTTTGTAGTTTTCCTATATGGTGTCCGTATTATATGTCCCAATGTCCACTTCACAAGGAGTACAGATGTCAGTCAGCCAAGGGACCGTGTTGGCAAGCCATACCCCTACATCTGGCAAAAGGCCTGGTGAACAAAGTATGCAACACTACTATTACCCGGAATACGTTCTGAACCCATGTGTCATACACAAACACACTTGCCTAGAATATCATGCTATGTTGCTAGTATCCTGCACATTGATGACAGATAGTAGGCATGTTGTGATTGCAGTGGTCTACAGAGGGCATGGCACCCTGTACAGCAGTACAATAGGGACATAATTGCGGACAATGTGCCTTCACAGTGTTCCCCACTGGATGCCTGCAACATGTGTGGTGCCATCAGATGTGATCCACAGAGGCCATACAATGCCTTACACATGTGCCCTGTATGGACCGATGCCACTGACACCAGGGAATACCTGTATCATGCTGTCAGTGCAGGTGCAGGGTCAACCTGCTGCCATGGGTTTATTTTAGTTTTAGACCTACATTTGGTTCCTAGTAGTTGTGTTTGTAGTAGGTACCCCCTTCAACTTCTAGTTTTACATATTTTCACTTTACATTAACTCATTTATTTATGTTATCCTGGTGTATAAGGGTTAGTTCATTCTTCATTTATCATGGACGCCTTGATTTTTCTAGGATCGACTGATTCTGTCGAAGTGACATTTACCTGCATGTAGTATGTTTATATTAGTGTACAGAAGCGAAGTCCAATGTTAATATACTTTATATTAGTTTTATTGGTTTGCTCTTACTGTAAGGGGACACCATTAATATGTATGTTTGCAATTTTTAAATAATTTTTAAATTGTTTTACTATTTTTTCAATAGCATAGTTTAGGGACAGTTCATACTAGGAGAGTAAAGAGTTCCGCAATTTTTTCCATCAAATATTGGTGCTAAACGGCTTTGTTCAGCTGTTGCAAGTTCTAGATTTAGTTTGTTTACAACATCACTTTATTTACAGGGGCATAATGTCGTGGTTCTGTATTTCTCATATATTTTTTTAAAAACTTGTCTGTATTGTTTATTAACATACCTATACAGTATGAGGCTTCGTTCTTACAGTATGTAGGGACGTTTTAAATTTAATAATTTTATATTAATTTTTAACACAATATCTAAGTTGCCAGATGCAGTTAATTCTTAATACTGTCTTTTATAAAATTATTGTATTCAGCACTTGTTGAAGCAGTGATATGCAGTCCTGTAGAATACAGAGACCATGTGACCTGTTTAATTTTGTATTTTAGGCAGTAATTTGTGAGTGATGCTGTGTTCCATTTCTGAAGAAGTTGGTGTGATACTGACGAAAAGCTTGTACATTGTGCTTAATAAATGTTTGTGTTTTGGATTTACGTATTTAGTGACTTTGTACTACAGAACAACCCATTGGTTTGGAGCGTATCCAGTTTTACCTTTTTCATGATGATGATGTTGCACACAGCACCTTGCAAGAGTACTGTTCTCACATAATGATTGGACAGGAACTGTTGTGTTAATGTAAATAAAATGCACAGAGTGATGTAGTTGGCCAATGTACAAATGTTTGCGTGTATTAATGACACATGTCTATCTGAGGAGGTCTTGTTATTACATAGGACAACACCACTACATAATACAGGCGTTGCTGGTGTTTCCCTTTTCATTCCTTTGTAATGCTTTCTTGTCACAGTGGATGTTCTTGATATATCTGTATATATGTATGTATCTATATCTGGACATAAACACACACACACAAATACAGCTACATGATTGAATACCTTTCCTATACTGTTTAATGAATGCGCTGGATGATAGGTTTGTGATAAGATCCTATGTCTGTATATCTGCCATGGCTTAGTGGTAAGTCACAATAGCTTTGTGTGCAGGGTCCTGGTTTCGAGCCTTGCAGAGGCCGTTTATTTTGTTGCTGAGCAGAACAAGGCCATTGGATACGGAGTGATTAAGGCACATTAAAGCAGTTGTGAGTGGGTGTGCGTGGGTTTGCGCTGAACTAAGCAATGCTAACATCCAGTTACAGTTTCTTACACTCAGTTAGCCTCTACATTGCTTCACCAGTGTAATATTCGCATACTGGTGGCCAAACAGGCTTACACCCGCTTGCTCCTGCACTTGCAAATGCACTGCATTTGGTGTTTGCATCTGACACTCACACCCCTGGGTGGGAGTGAGAACTATGATATTACCTTGTGATGCCTATTACATCGGATTACATGCCTACAGTATCGAGAATGGCTGCCTATTAGGCGAAAGCATGCCGTTCGACTGTATGGAATCCGCTGCCTGTCCAGAGTTTGATTCATATTATTGGTGTGTTACTCTTACAATCTGCACCGGTCTGGCTAATACATGGGAACTGACACTCTCCAATACAAACAAGTAATTGGGTTTTGGAACCCACATCCTTCAGCCGAGTCATGCTGCTGCATACCTAATATTCTATCATCTTTCTAAGGTTGTCAGTGGAATATGTGCTTTCTGTCCCTTTCAGACCTCTCATACGATTGGGGAAAAATACCAGCTGAATCAGGGAGACATCATAACAACATCATGGACACATTTAAATTATTAGTGCTATTAACCTGACACATTGACAGACTCGGAGCATATGAATTCATTCACATTTTCTGAGATAAATGATGTTTATAACTCTTAATTGTTGTCATTATTCATTACGTGTAATTCACCACCTTTCCTACAAAAGAAACTAGTTTTAGGAGGGGTTAAGTGGTACAGAGTTAGAAATTGAGTCAAAATTAGGGACGTCCCTGGAAATCGGGGACAGTTCAGAGGTATGGTCCCTTTTTGTTCCCCCAATGGTTTATGTCCTGTCCAGTGGATTTGCTGTTGGGGGTTGAGAGGTATGGGCGTCAGCTATGCCCATTACGGAATATTACTTGCATCCCCAGGGCAGTCCTAGTACAACTGCGCCAGCCAGCACCTGCATGCCTAGGCCCATAATTGCATACCTATATTTCCCCCACCTGCCCCTCTTCTACAGCACTCATCCTTACTGTGGGTGCAGGTGAGGTATAAACACACCACTACACACTGCCCACTCTCCGCATGTTAGGGCACATGTCATACGTTGTGTCGACCCATGGATTATCAGGCTTGCACAACCTATTGGTCCATGTACATCTACTGCCTGGTTTGATGAAACATTACTGGGACTGACTCAGATGATCATTCATTTTTGTGTGTCCAACAAGGGACATCGATGTCTATGTTTCAAGATTAGACCTGTCAGGTCTCTCTCACTGGTAGTATCCTGCCGGTGGTCTGGGAAGCAGTAGTGTGTTTACTTTTATTGTGTGTCTGTATGTCTCACCGGCCTAGATGGGGGGTGGGGGGGGTTGATGTTACGTGTTACACGTTTGTTTATTGGACCCCTCACCCCCATATGCACGGCCTGTGAACATATGTAACTTGTAACTGCTGCATCATATCCTAGCTATATACATGTGTGTATTTACAGTCACGCACGCACACACACACACACACACACACATATATATATATATATATATATATATATATATACATTACTATATACAGATGTATCTGTATATGTATGCATACATGTATATATTTATATATTGCTGTCTATATATATATATATATATATATATATATATATATATATATATATATATATGTATATAAAAACAACATATGGGTCTATGGGTGTCTGCGTATGTATATATCTATATGTGGGTATGTATATGTACTCTGTCTCTGTATGTATACATTTGTACTACGGAGAGGGAGAGGCTTATCTGTATGCTCGTATGGGAAGATATACACACACATACTTCCACATATGTACATCTACAGCTGGTTATTCCATTCCTTGACATATAGATTACTTTTTGCTGCAGTGGGACTCATAGTGGGTGTGGCTGCTCGTTGGGTGACGCTTCTGCCCAGTGAACACATTTGCTTACATCCATGGGGCTGTCCATATAGGCCCACATCAGCCAACACCTGCACACCTAGACCCATAAGTAGCTACCCATAGTTCTCCCACCTCCTCTACAGCACCCATCCTTACTCTGGGTCCTGGTCTGTTCTGGACACACCACTACAAGTTGCCCACTCTCCACTTCACGGGACCCATTTCATACAATTGGCTCTACCCATGGGACATCAGGCTTTCCCACCCTTGTATTCCGGGTATGTATTCACCCCAGCCAGAATGTTCGGTTTATCATCTTCTTTTGGTCTTGCCAATTTTGGGGTGTCCCGCAAGGGACGTTCCTGTCTGTGTTCCAAGATTAGAATTCACGGGTGCACTGTGTACCCCCCCCTCGGTTGTATCCTTCCTGTGGTCTGGGGAGCAGTGGACTCTTTACATTGTTTGTGTGTATGTTTCCTGTGTCTGGCTGTGGGGGGTGGAAGGTCATGCTACCCATTTCATGTTTCTTGCTTGGGCCCCTCACTTCCATTGGCATAGCCTCTGAACATTTGTCATTCCTCTGTGCTGTTTCCTGTCATAGTTATATATCTATGTATATCTACGCACACACACACACACACACACACACACACACACACACACACATATATGCATATATATGTATATGTCTGCAACTATATATATATATATATATATATATATATATATATATATATATATATGTGTGTGTGTGTATATATATATATATATATATATATATATATATCTATATATCTATATATATATATATATATATATATATATATATATATATATATATATATATATATGTGTGTGTGTGTGTGTGTGTGTGTGTGTTTGTCTGTAAAGCAATGCATACCCCGCACAAATGCACTTACACACGCTTACTGGTGTTTATATATGCTTAAACCTGCTTACTAGTGCCTTATTCATTATGACACTGACACTTCACTCCAGTTAACTTTTAATTGTTATTTTGCAGGATATAAAGCGGACAGATGTTGCAATATGTTCCATGTACAGATTACCGATGGGAAATGGTATGTGATGCAGTGGGATTCGGAACAGGAATGTCTTTTTGTTAGGTGGATGCTGCAACCAATACCCTATTACTGTGCTGCTTCATTTGCATATATACCTGTATACCAATGGCTCCTGTTTCCCCAAACACCCACCCCAACACCTCCTTGACACTGCAGTCATCCATTCTCCAGTTGGATTCACGGTGTATCCACACCACTACACATTGGCCACTCCCTACTCCTATAGACCCATCCCTTCGGTTGACTTACTCCACGTGTCTTCAGAACTCCCAAACTTTTAGTCCACAAACATTTGTGACATGAGCGACCAAAAGGACACTATTCGCAATTTTTGGGTTGTCCCACATGGGACACGTGTTTGTCAAGATTAGACTGTATACTTCACTACATCCTTACTCCCGTTAACATGACACTACAATAAATTAATAAGTATGACTATGTGGTAACGCACACGTTACACATGAGAGCCTAATTATGTATGTATTCGGCGTATTTCTTTTACAAATAGATCGGTTTAGTAATTAGTGTTGGCGTAGCAGGCAGATCACAGGAATGATTCCATGTGTGGGAAAGTCCTCACATTTGATTTTGTTTCAGCACAGCACTGACTTCTGACATTGTACACACTTTTGCGTTTCAGCAGTTTTGTCCCTTCCCTCTTTTGCACAACCTATTATTATATCTACTGTTGAGGTTTGAAAGGACACATTCATGTTATGTATGTCTGCAAACTGAATGAATGTGTTACAGAGAATGTACTTCTACATATTGATGTCTGCATGTGTGTATGCATATATACTTATAACGAACTTGCTGACCTAAATGGGGCGGTCCAATTAGAACCAGCCCATCCAACCCTGGCACGCCTGGCTCCATAGTTTCATACCCATAGTTCCTCCACCCCACCCGAGTTCAACATACACGCATACCATCCATTGTCCAGTTATCGCAGCCATGACACACCTCCACGCATTGCCCTCTCCCGAGCGTTAGGGGCCCTACACATATGTTGTCCCAACCCATGCATTCTCAGGCTCTCCCGCCATTTAGTCCTTAAACATACCTGCCTTTGCTAGTGTAATGGTCAGATGGCCAAATAGAATATCATTTTTTGGGTAGTCCCGCCAGGGACTACCCTCTGTGTGTAAAGTAGACTTAGCAGATCAACAAGGTTACTCCCACTGGTAATATCCTGCCTGTGGTGTGAGTAGCAGTGCTTTGCTCACTCCTGCCCAGCTTGATATGACATACGTTGACAGCGCATTATATAATACTGGGGTTGCTTTTGATTCCCTTCTCATTCCTTTTGTATGTTTTATTGTTACATCGTTCTTTCTTCATAGATGTATACATACATATATATATATATATATATATATATATATATATATATATATGTATGTCTAGATATATATATCTGTACATACTTGTATACATCTCCTATGCTGGGACTGCTTAGATCCGCACAAGCGCACTTAGACTTGCTTACTGGTACTTATATGTGTTTACTGCTGCTTATATGTGCTTACACCTGCTGACTAGTGCCTTATTCAATATTACAGTGCCACTTTGATTGAATGATATTTAAGTTAAATATCTCATGCGATACTCTTATGTCAGTTTTACAGCAAAACAACAAATTATATGTGCTATTGTTGGGCTTGAACCGTGAATGCCTGATCGTTAGGCCGATGCTCTAAACAGTACACTGTTGACATTTACATTGATTCCGCATGTTTTTCTGTATTTGAATGAATTTGATGTGTAAGCTACGCCTGGCAGAGGGCAGTGACGTGCAAACACGCTGCGCTTTGCTTACACCTTCAGTATTGCAGCAGTTCAAATTTATAATAGGGACATGGGGAATCTAATTGTGAAAGTTCTAGGGACAGGGCTCAACATTCAACTGTGTGCTTGTGTGTTTACTACTTCGATTTTATTTCACTGTTCGTGGACACTCTTGTATGTTTAGCATACATTTCGGTATCCACGGACACTGAATTACTGACTTACTATTAGAGGCGGGCTCTACTAGCAGGCATAGTAGGTTTTGCAACTGTCGCGGCATGTTTACACCTCCGTAGAGCACTTGTACACGCCCCCTGCACTCGCACACGTTTCCTGTGCACGTCGTGGGTGCGGAGGCGTGCCCTCATACATATTCATATGGCGCTGCTGCACCATCTGTAGTCAGGATGCTCGGCACAAGGCTAAAACCGTCCTTGCGCTGAGCTTCTTGAATCCCGGGGACTGATTTACCTACTGTGCTAACCTGGTTTTTGGCTAATAACAGCCTTTCCTAAGACTGCTGAAAGCTGTCTCAGGTTTGGTCATAGCAGTCACACCCGAGTCCTGAAGCTCATGGGTTACATAATTATTAACTGAGGTACGGCCTTGTAGACAACAATACTCTTGCTTTACCAGGGTAGAGCAGTGATCCACTTGGATCATTTTCTGGCCAACCTGTCATAGATAAATTATTAAATTTAAGATATACAGCCACAAACAGGCAATGAAAAACATTCCTGCACTATAATTTGAAGAATAATGCATTGCTGTAGCCTGTAACATTTAGGGTGCATTCATTTGCTAATACTTGTATCCCGAACTGCATAAAGTGTTGCCTTGACCAGGCATTTGCTGTAGACCCTGCTGTTTTTAAATATTTAACTTGAGTCTTCTAAATGGCTTCAGCAGCTCCACACCTTCTGGGAAAGTCAAGGTGTATGGAACATTCTCCTTTGGATCAGACAATTGATGAGAGATCTCATGGCAGCAGAGACCTTTTACAAGAAATGTAGAGACAGTGCCTCATGTAATACAGTGAACTAAATAGATGCCAACAACTTAAATCAGGGATATAGAAAAAATATTTGCAAGAAAAGATGTGTGGTATAGCCTTCTGTTTTACACACTTACTTCAAGTTTAATTGTTCCATAGGGCTCCCTTCGTAGACATTTACCCTTTTCACTATTTGTAAACACAGCAGTGAAGTTTGGCTGATAAATGCACGGATAATTCTGCATTCATCCATAATACAAAATCATGTCAACACTGTTGTCTTGATTTGCAGAAAATTAACACTTTAATGCACTGCACATGTTAAAATAAAATTGCTTTGAATAAAATTTGAGCTTCTCTTATTTGGACATGCTGTTCTGGAACCAAAAGAGCATTGCGCAGTATGACTTTCTATGAATCAAAAGGAACAAGAACAATCCTGGTATCACTATAGATTTTTACTAAAACTAACAAACTTGGTGGTCAATATAAAAATTAACACGAGTGCTGTATAGCAGAACATGTACTTGTTACATACCACAGTTTAGGCAAGACAGCCATCAGGAATCCTTAAAAAAAAAAAAAAAATTTGTACTCTCAGGGGTGATAAATACCAACAGCAGATTAGTGAAATTTGACATCAACCAACCAGATTTCTCATGACATTGTAAAGTACTAAAGAGCAAGAGCTTAAACCGGATGCCCTTTGAAAGCAAAATTCATAGTCTACCTTATCTTCACACACAAGCTACAATACATTAATCAGCATCCTGATTTAGCTACTCTGCTAACCTGGTACATGCCTAATAGACTTGAGTCCAGTATTTATTTAGTAAGTAGTAATTTATTAATAAAAAGGAAATGGTCACCAAAATAGGAGCTAGTGCACCTAGCACCTGTCCGAATGGTTCTCTGTTCATCTTCGCACAAAGTTGGTAGTGATTATATCCGTTGTGATGACACTTGCTAGCAAATCACAAGACCAGGCTGGCACTGGATTGGTTTGATTCCCACAGCTGCCAACCATTGTACCACCTGGGTAAGTGAGGGACTGGGGTTGTAGTACTTGGATCCGTTCCACTGCCCAGATAGGTCTGATGGTCACCAGAGGGATGGTTCCCTCCCCATCCCCTTACCAACTTACACCATTGGTACCGAACAGGTTAATGTAAAAAAAAAAAATCAAATTTGTTTCAGTAACTAATTCACCAAATGCAACTTCACCCTCCCTGACACTGCAGTCATCCATTCTCCAGTTGGATTCACGGTGTATCCACACCACTACACATTGGCCACTCCCTACTCCTATAGACCCATCCCTTTGGTTGACTCACTCCACGTGTCTTCAGAACTCACAAACTTTTAGTCCACAAACATTGGTGACATGAGCGACCAAAAGGACACTATTCGCAATTTTTGGGTTGTCCCACATGGGACACATGTGTTTGTCAAGATTAGACTCTATACTTCACTACATCCTTACTCCCGTTAACATGACACTACAATAAATTAATAAGTATGACTATGTGGTAACGCACACGTTACACATGAGAGCCTAATTATGTATGTATTCGGCGTATTTCTTTTACAAATAGATCGGTTTAGTAATTAGTGTTGCCGTAGCAGGCAGATCACAGGAATGATTCCATGTGTGGGAAAGTCCTCACATTTGATTTTTTTTCAGCACAGCACTGACTTCTGACATTGTATACACTTCTGCGTTTCAGCAGTTTTGTCCCTTCCCTCTTTTGCACAACCTATTATTATATCTACTGTCGAGGTTTGAAAGGACACATTCATGTTATGTATGTCTGCAAACTGAATGAATGTGTTACATATTGATGTCTGCATGTGTGTATGCATATATACTTATAACGAACTTGCTGACCTAAATGGGGCGGTCCAATTAGAACCAGCCCATCCAACCCTGGCACGCCTGGCTCCATAGTTTCATACCCATAGTTCCTCCACCCCACCCGAGTTCAACATACACGCATACCATCCATTGTCCAGTTATCGCAGCCATGACACACCTCCACACATTGCCCTCTCCCAAGCGTTAGGGGCCCTACACGTATGTTGTCCCAACCCATGCATTCTCAGGCTCTCCCGCCATTTAGTCCTTGAACATACCTGCCTTTGCTAGTGTAATGGTCAGATGGCCAAATAGAATATCATTTTTTGGGTAGTCCCGCCAGGGACTACCCTCTGTGTGTAAAGTAGACTTAGCAGATCAACAAGGTTACTCCCACTGGTAATATCCTGCCTGTGGTGTGAGTAGCAGTGCTTTGCTCACTCCTGCCCAGCTTGATATGACATACGTTGACAGCGCTATATAATACTGGGGTTGCTTTTGATTCCCTTCTCATTCCTTTTGTATGTTTTATTGTTACATCGTTCTTTCTTCATAGATGTATACATATATATATATATATATATATATATATATATATATATATATATATGTCTATATATATATATATATATCTATATCTGTACATACTTGTATACATCTCCTATGCTGGGACTGCTTAGATCCGCACAAGCGCACTTAGACTTGCTTACTGGTACTTATATGTGTTTACTGCTGCTTATATGTGCTTACACCTGCTGACTAGTGCCTTATTCATTATTACAGTGCCACTTTGCTTGAATGATATTTAAGTTAAATATCTCATGTGATACTCTTATGTCAGTTTTACAGCAAAACAACATTCATTCCACATGGAAAATTATATGTGCTATTGTTGGGCTTGAATCGTGAATGCCTGATCGTTAGGCCGATGCTCTAAACAGTACACTGTTGACATTTACATTGATTCCGCATGTTTTTCTGTATTTGAATGAATTTGATGTGTAAGCTACGCCTGGCAGAGGGCAGTGACGTGCAAACACGCTGCGCTTTGCTTACACCTTCAATATTGCAGCAGTTCAAATTTATAATAGGGACATGGGGAATCTAATTGTGAAAGTTCTAGGGACAGGGCTCAACATTCAACTGTGTGCTTGTGTGTTTACTACTTCGATTTTATTTCACTGTTCGTGGACACTCTTGTATGTTTAGCATACATTTCGGTATCCACGGACACTGAATTACTGACTTACTATTAGAGGCGGGCTCTACTAGCAGGCATAGTAGGTTTTGCAACTGTCGCGGCATGTTTACACCTCCGTAGAGCACTTGTACACGCCCCTTGCACTCGCACACGTTTCCTGTGCACGTCGTGGGTGCGGAGGCGCGTCTCATACATATTCATATGGCGCTGCTGCACCATCTGTAGTCAGGACGCTCGGCACAAGGCTAAAACCGTCCTTGCGCTGAGCTTCTTGAATCCCAGGGACTGATTTACCTACTGTGCTAACCTGGTTTTTGGCTAATAACAGCCTTTCCTAAGACTGCTGAAAGCTGTCTCAGGTTTGGTCATAGCAGTCACACCCGAGTCCTGAAGCTCATGGGTTACATAATTATTAACTGAGGTACGGCCTTGTAGACAACAATACTCTTGCTTTACCAGGGTAGAGCAGTGATCCACTTGGATCATTTTCTGGCCAACCTGTCATAGATAAATTATTAAATTTAAGATATACAGCCACAAACAGGCAATGAAAAACATTCCTGCACTATAATTTGAAGAATAATGCATTGCTGTAGCCTGTAACATTTAGGGTGCATTCATTTGCTAATACTTGTATCCCGAACTGCATAAAAGTGGCGTTGCCTTGACCAGGCATTTGCTGTAGACCCTGCTGTTTTTAAATATTTAACTTGAGTCTTCTAAATGGCTTCAGCAGCTCCACACCTTCTGGGAAAGTCAAGGTGTATGGAACATTCTCCTTTGGATCAGACAATTGATGAGAGATCTCATGGCAGCAGAGACCTTTTACAAGAAATGTAGAGACAGTGCCTCACGTAATACAGTGAACTAAATAGATGCCAACAACTTAAATCAGGGATATAGAAAAAATATTTGCAAGAAAAGATGTGTGGTATAGCCTTCTGTTTTACACACTTACTTCAAGTTTAATTGTTCCATAGGGCTCCCTTCGTAGACATTTACCCTTTTCACTATTTGTAAACACAGCAGTGAAGTTTGGCTGATAAATGCACGGATAATTCTGCATTCATCCATAATACAAAATCATGTCAACACTGTTGTCTTGATTTGCAGAAAATTAACACTTTAATGCACTGCACATGTTAAAATAAAATTGCTTTGAATAAAATTTGAGCTTCTCTTATTTGGACATGCTGTTCTGGAACCAAAAGAGCATTGCGCAGTATGACTTTCTATGAATCAAAAGGAACAAGAACAATCCTGGTATCACTATAGATTTTTACTAAAACTAACGAACATGGTGGTCAATATAAAATAAAATTAACACGAGTGCTGTATAGCAGAACATGTACTTGTTACATACCACAGTTTAGGCAAGACAGCCATCAGGAATCCTTAAAAAAAAAAAAAAAAAAAAAAAAAAAAAAATTTGTACTCTCAGGGGTGATAAATACCAACAGCAGATTAGTGAAATTTGACATCAACCAACCAGATTTCTCATGACATTGTAAAGTACTAAAGAGCAAGAGCTTAAACCGGATGCCCTTTGAAAGCAAAATTCATAGTCTACCTTATCTTCACACACAAGCTACAATACATTAATCAGCATCCTGATTTAGCTACTCTGCTAACCTGGTACATGCCTAATAGACTTGAGTCCAGTATTTATTTAGTAAGTAGTAATTTATTAATAAAAAGGAAATGGTCACCAAAATAGGAGCTAGTGCACCTAGCACCTGTCCGAATGGTTCTCTGTTCATCTTCGCACAAAGTTGGTAGTGATTATATCCGTTGTGATGACACTTGCTAGCAAATCACAAGACCAGGCTGGCACTGGATTGGTTTGATTCCCACAGCTGCCAACCATTGTACCACCTGGGTAAGTGAGGGACTGGGGTTGTAGTACTTGGATCCGTTCCACTGCCCAGATAGGTCTGATGGTCACCAGAGGGATGGTTCCCTCCCCATCCCCTTACCAACTTACACCATTGGTACCGAACAGGTTAATGTAAAAAAAAAAAAAAATCAAATTTGTTTCAGTAACTAATTCACCAAATGCAACTTCACCCTCAGTAGCATAAAGGGAGTGTGTACTGCTGTCTTGTGTATGTGCTTCCAACATACACACCCAGATTATGGGTTCATATTAATGTACTAGACTAACAACCACAAGGGCCGTTTTAAGGCTAGCCATGCATCCCACATCTTTGACAAGTTCTGGTACCCTTGATAATTGTAAGCAGAGGCCTGGGAGATGAACCATTTACAGGCTGCCTGTGTCCGTTGGAGACAAAGTTGCCAAACCAGGGATGACTTTCCTGTTTGCCCATCCAGTTGTCCAAGTTGCACTTGAATTGGGTTGGGGGGACTCTGCTTTACATCAATGGGGAGCCTGTTCCACAGAAGAGACACTCTCTGGGATACATACCTCTATGTCGAGAAGGTCCTAATAGGTAATTCTGGTGCTGTTTGTTTTGTGGACAGGCAAGAGATTCATCAGGTTGAGGTCTGAAAATGCTTTATATGCTAGGCATAGATCTCCCCTCAACAGCCTGTAGGAGACAGAATACAAGGATAGGCCCTTGAGGCAGTCTGCATGGAACATGTTACTTATGCTCTGTATTCTTTTAGTGAGGAACTTGTGTGGATGTTCCAGTTGTTGGGTGTGCCTGGTTAGGTACATACCAAAGGTGGGGGGGGGGGTATTGTACTTGACACTTGATGCTAGGTCTTTTGGATGCTGAATACAGTTGAACATTGACCTCCTTGGACCTATACCTTTACTTATACCTTTGTTTATAAGTTGTACAACATAGAATTATTTCCTCACTACTGTAGACACATGATGGTCATAGTCTAGATTACTCTGTGTGTGTGTGTGTGTGTGTGTGTGTGTGTGTGTGTGTGTGTGTGTGTGTGTGTGTGTGTGTCAGCTCTTAGGTGTGTGTTGTCAGTGTGATGGTTACCAGTGGTGGAAGACTTCTGAAGGTCTGAAGATATGCATACCTTGGCATTTAGTTTTAGATCACTGCTCTAACACCAGCTGTTTGTCTGTGTCGGCCCTACCTGGAGAACATTTGTGTCTGTTGGGGATTGTATGACTGCTCCTAATTTGCATTCATCTGCAAATTGAGTCAGCCAGAAGCCATTAACTTTGACTTCAGAGAAGTAAATGCCAAAGAAGAAGGGTTTGCATGACCAATCTCTGAGGGACTCCGCTCATGACTGGCCTGTTTGTAGAGTTGGGGTCCCCAGTTCTAATTTCTTGGGTACTGTCTGTGAGCCAGCTGGCTATGTACCAGGTGACATAAGAGTTAGTTTGTCAACAGTGCCAGAGTGGGGTATTGTCAAATGCCTTAGTCAGGTCAAGGTAGGCAGTGTGAACATTTTTGTCCTCATCCATTGCTTTGGTGACCTCATAGAAGTCCACCAGGTTGAGTAGACATGACCTGCTCTTGATGAAACCAAACCAGGTCGGGTCTACTGTTTGGAGGCTTCTTATGGCATTATTAATAATTTCCATGATGATTCTTTCCTTGGCTTTACATATGAGACTAGAGAGACTTGTGAGTCTGTAGTTTCCAGGGTCTGTAGATGGCCCACCTTTGTGCAGAGGAATGACTGTTGCTGTTCTCCATTCATGAAACATGAAGCCTGTTTGGAGGCTGCATTTAAATAGCAATTCCAGAGCTCCTGATAGGTCATGTTTCATGCTGTTTAGAAGGCATCCTGGGATATTGTCTGGGCCCTTTGATGCATTGTTCTTGGCCTTAGAGAAAGCATTAAGGACATGTGCCTTAGTGATAGTAGGAGGAGTTATATTTGATGGTATTTCATTAGGGGAGGTTGAGGGGGAGAGGAGGTAAAGTTGGACCTGAATTTGTTGACCATTAGGTTTGCTATATCTTGTGGCTCAGCATAGGTGGCTTCATTAACTTAACAATGAGCTCCGCACACAATTGTGTATTGCCTTTGAGGTTGTGGGCAAAGCTAAAGAATTGGCGGCGCAGTGGTGCAGCGGTTAATGCTGTCGCCTCACAGCAAGAGGTTCTCTGGTTCGATTCTCGGCCGGGGTGCCTTCTGTGCAGAGTTTGCATGTTCTCCCTGCGTTCGTGTGGGTTTCCTCCCACATTCTAAAAGACATGCATCTGGAGCATTTCTCCCCAGGCCTCCGGTGAAAACAGGATCTGTGGAACCTAGTCGGACTTTCCCGGTCAACAAATGTTAATTAAATAATAAAAAAAATAAATGTCTTGTGGTTGTCCTTGGCCTGGGAGGCCAAATTTACTACAAATTTGGCTGTGGTAGAGTTTATTTGTCCTCAGTGTTGTTTAGTTTAACAGTGCTTTTATCCTTCTGGGTGCTACAAGTCCTAAATTTTGCCATGATTTTCTTTCTTCTGTTAATACAGCCTATTGATGGTGTGATTCTACCAGTGTGTCACTATGCAGCTGTTAACATGCTTGTACAGGGTTTCTGTGAACAGCGACAGATAGGCAGCAGTGATGTTCTTCGTGTTTCTGTTGCAGTCATCACACTTGGCTTATCCTGCCAGGGGTAGTCCTCAGTCGTCCAGAATACCAGAGGCTTAGTAGTTCTGCATCGGTTGCTGTCGCTCCAGGACTGACATCAGGTCATCAGTGGTATAAAATCGGGCAGCAAACGCCATTTCATCAGTCTTTCTTGCTGAGGAGCCCAAAGCAGAAGCAGTTCGCATGAGTGCCGGTCGGCCCCTACCTGAGTTTTCATTTCCAAATTGAAGTTGAAGCCTTCTAAAGCTAAGTACCCTGTTGAGGATTCCTTTTTCTTGCTCTAACTGATATCAGAAAAAGTTAACAGTTGGTCTCACCTGTGGAAAGCAAATACCACAGAAACTTCCATTCTTACTGTGTCACCTGTTTAGGCCCAGACCACAAAGTCCCTTGCTGTCGCTTTTGTGCTTTGTTCAATGCCAGAACTATATGTCATCAGGCCTTTATTGTAGCTAAATATTTTCGCTCTCAGTCGTCATATTCTGATATGGCTTCGGTAAGCCATCCAACTACCGATCTTCCGAAAAAATGTAAGGATAAAGACAGACAGACCGGACAGGTCCAAAACTGCAGACGACCCTTCCATTAAGCAAGTCATCAGTTCTCCGGTCCTCAGTGAGGTGCTTTCGTAGCCCCCTGATGCCCGCATCTGTGGATTCGCAGGCCGCTACTGAGATCCTTTCGGAGTACGGTATGCCGCAAGACTCTTCTTCGACTAAGGCTCCTGCTGATGTCTCTACCTTGGATGGGTCCAGAGACGCTGAGCAGGCACCAGCTTCCGAGAAAGTTCTTCACGCTACCGATACTCGACACAAACCGATGACTTCTTTTGCATCTTCATTTCTTTCCTGGACCTGTCTATCCTAAACATTTTCTTGGTAATCCCAAAATTCAAAATGCTAACTCTTCATCAGCTACTTCCCGTGCTAGGCAAAAATACCTGGTTGACACTGGATTCCTAGATTTGTACTAGGCTAACTGCCCTTGCAAGCCATTTTTTTTTTAAGCCTAGCCAATTATCCCTTGTGAGACTCCAACCCTGCACCTTGTGTTTGCAAGACAAGCACCTTAACCATTAGGCCACCCATCTTCTCTCATCCATTGCTGGAGCAATACCTCACAGGGGCCAAAAACTTAAGACCACCCAGGAGAGCCCCTACTCCAGCCTGGGACCTTAACTTTGTACTGGAAAAGCTCACTCTACCTCCCTTTGAGCCAGCTGCAAATGCAGAGTTGAAATTCCTTTCTTGGAAAATAGCCTTCCTTCTAGCCTTCACTTCAGCAAGAAGGGTGTCTGAATTACAGGCCCTCATGGCAGTGGAGCATTTCATCATCTTTCATGCGGACAGGGTGTCCCTCAGGACCAATCCCTCCTTTATGCCCAAGGGGGTATCTAGAGTGGCCTTTAATCAGTCCATTCATTTGCCAACCCATTTTTCTAATCCACAGAGCAAGGGGAACGAATACTGCACTCCTTGGATGTGCACAGACAATTTAGATTTTACTTGGATAGGACTAAGCCTCTCAGGAAATCTGAACAGCTGCTGGTTGCATTTGTTGCAGGGACAGAGGGGAAGGCCATTTCAAAGCAAACCATTTCTAAGTGGGTAGGCCATTTCATTCATTTCTGCTATAAGCACCATGGAAAACCTACCCCACAGGGGATAAGACCACATTCCACCAGGGCTGCATCTACCTCTACAACCTTTCTCAGAGAGGTCTGCACCAGGGACATCCTACAAGCTGCTACCTGGAGTTCTGTACATATCTTCACCAAGCATTACCACTTGCCAATTTTTTCAAAATCCACACCTGGTTTTGCCACTGCAGTCTTGCAGGGCCTTATAGCTGGTCCTAATGCTATCTTATTGCCTCCTCCCTTCCTTCGCTTTGGGAATCTGCCCAAATGTGATGACTGCAACAATGAAACACAAAGAACATAGTACAGTTGGTGTACACTTACCATAAATGTAGATGTTCGAGTGTATTCACTGTTGCAGTCCTGGTTATCCTCCCTCCAGTCCCCTGACTTCTACTGACTATACCTCTACTCTTGTTTACTATGCTTAAAGCTTTCTGGTGTATTTGCTTTTTGTTGGAGGTGTAACCTTGTATATAATTGCTTCCCATTATGGGGGCACCTGACATCTGGGGCAAGAAAAACTGATGTAATGGCGTCGGCTGCATGCTTTATACCCCTGACTATCTGACATCATGGAAGATGAGACAGCAACTGACGCAGGACCCAAGGCTTTTTGATAATCACACCGACTGAGGGCTACCTGCAAGCAGATAACCCAAATGTAATGGCTGCAACAGTGAATACATTTGAACATCTACATTTATGGTAAGTGTATGCAACAGTATTTTCTGTCCTTAGAAGACATGCTTGGCTTAAGGAAAAGACCTTGCCAGACCATGACAAATCAAAATTATTGGATGCGCTATTGAATAAAGACAATTTGTTTGGCACCAAGGCAGAAGAGGTCTTAAAAAAGATGGAAGAAAAAGCTAAATCTATGCAGACAGGTAAAGACTTCTTGCAGGTCCAGCCTCCAAGGTTCAGTAGGCATTGCCCCTGCAAGAACTGGTTCTTTCCGGCCACCTCCAGGCCAGCTCAGCCAAGACCCAGGGAATGCAGACCCCCCAGACAGCAGTCCCAGGGAATCCAGAGATCTAAACAATGGAGTTCCTCCTTTCAAAGACAGGGATTGCTAAGCCACCCCCTTATGGTAAGAACGCACAATGACTTTACACATCCACCCCTTACCTCTGCCCACCTACTTGTGCCCCTAGGAGGAAAACGCTCCTTCCATGCAAACAACTGGGCCTCTATTACCAACGGCCGATGGGTCCTCAACATAGTGTCCCAGGGATACAGATTTTATTTTCACACTCTGCCAATCCCAAAAGGGTTCCCAGATCTTTCTCCAAACCAGTGGGCAGAGGCCAAAAGGGTTCCCAGATCTTCCTCCAAACCAGTGGGCAGAGGCCAAAAAGCAAGTCCATTCCCTGCTCTCCATGAGGGCAATACAGCATGTTCCTGCAGACCAGATAGGCCAAGGTTTCTATTCCAGACTCTTCCTGGTACCCAGAAAATAGGGCACCTGGCACCCAATACTCAATCTATCCATTCTAAATACCTTTCTGGTGATACCAAAATTCAAAATGCTCACCCTCCAGCAGCTTCTTCCTATGCTTTCCAAGAATGCTTGGCTAGCCACCCTAGACCTAAAAGAGGCCTACCTGCATATCCCAATTGGGGAATCTTGCAGGAAATAGCTAAGTTTCAGGGCAGGAGCTATGCACTTTCAGTTCTCGGCACTTCCCTTTGGCTTATCCACTCCTCCCAGAGTTTTCACAAAATGCCTGGCTCCAGCCATTGCTTTTTGCAGACAAAGAAATATTCAAATTTACCCTTACTTAGACAATTGCCTGATTCAGGCAGACACTCAGAAAAAGCTGTTACAGCACCTGACCTTTGTAAAGGACCTACTGACCTTCCTGGGGTATACTATCAATGAAAAGAAATCAAAACTAGTCCCCACACAAAAAATTGTATTCCTGGGAGCAAGCCTGGACACAGCATCCCCGATGGCATTCCTTACTCCACAAAAACAAGCCTACCTGACAGGCTACTTCTCACAACTAGCCATCAGAACCCACTTATCCGCAAGGAAAATCCTGGAAGCTCTAGGTTTCATGGCCTCATGCATTCTACTTATTCCATATGCCAGACTGCATATGAGGAAACTACAATGATACCTAAAAAGCCTTTGGTGTCAACACTCTCAAGACCTGGAAACTGTCATACCTATGATACCCGGTCTAAGGAAAGACTTTCTTTGGTGGGCAGCAGCATGCAACCACAACAAGGGCCTTCCCTTCTCTCAACCCCACCCTGCCCAGATCCTCACCACAGACAAATCAGATTATGCCTGGGGTGCACACCAGGACGGCAGGTGAATTCAGAGCCATTAGAGCCTAAATCAAATACATCTGCACATCAACCAAAAAGAGATGCTAGCTGTTCAGCACACCCTGACAGCTTTCAGATGCCTACTGTCCCCAGGGCCTCTAGTGATCAAAACAGACAACACCACAGTGATGTGGTTTATCAACAAGCAGGGATGGACTCACTCTTACCCTCTCTGTAGGCTCGCCATGACCCTTTGGCACACTGCCTCAGCCATGCAAATACACCTGATAGCACAATTCCTGCCAGGCTCCCTAAACTCTCTGGCAGACAACTTAAGCGGCTCCCTAAACTCTCTGTCAGACAACTTAAGCAGAAACCTGCTAGACCCACACAAGTGGCAGCTAGACCACAGAACCTTCAACCTTGTAACCCAGAAATGGGGAACCCCGAAGGTGGACCTCTTTGCCTCACACTCCAATCATCAGCTCAGCAAATTTTGCACCAGGAATCCTCAGCAAGGCCTGGAAAGTGGGGTGCTCTATCCTTCCAGTGGGTAAACCTCTCAATCTATGCATTTCCCCCTCTCCCACTCATTTCAAGGGTACGGTCAAAATAAGTTAGGAAAAACCAAGGGCAATCTTGATTTACCCAGACTGGCCACGCCAGCACTGGTACCCACTGCTGCGCAGCCTGTCACCCCTTCCGCCATGGCACCTACCTCAGATCCCAGCACTCCTGACCCAGAAGTATGGAGAATTCATGCATCCACAGTTGCAAACCCTGAACCTGGCAGCCTGGCTTATTCTCTGACCCCTCCTCCAGCTGCCAGCCTAAGTAAACAAGTCCTGGATGATGTTGTATGTGAGGCCAGACGCCCTAGCGCTAAAAAATCCTATGCAAGTGGGAAACGTTTTGCACCTCCATTCAGGCTAAGGGAGCCAGAACAGCGCAGCCCTACCTACCTCTCATCCTGGATTACCTACCAGACCTACTACACAGGAGTCTATCCTTCTCTTCTATTAAAATTCATGCCTCTGCCATCTCTGCTCATTACAGCACAGAGCCACCTCTTTTTTCACACCCTCTCATCAAACAGTTCCTAAGAGGGGCTAACAACTTAAGGTCACCCAGAAGAGCTTCTACCCCAGCGTGGGACCTTAACTTTGTGGTGGAAATGCTCACCCTACCCCCCTTTGAGCCTGCAGCTTTAGCAGAGTTAAAATGCCTCTGTTGGAAAACAGCCTTGCTTCTCACCATCACTTCAGCTAGAAGAGTTTCAAAGCTACAAGCACTCATGGCTGTAGAGCCCTTCATCATTTTCCATGCTGACAGGGTCTCCCTCAGGACTAATCCAACCTTCATGCCTAAAGTGGTGTCCATTGTGGCTCTTAACCAATCCATTCATTTGCCCACCTTTTTCCCTAACCCACAAAACAGGGGGGAAAGGATTCTGCACTCTCTAGATGTGCACAGCTCAGATTCTATCTGGATAGAACTAAATCTTTTAGAAAAACTGACTAATTGTTAGTCAGCTTCGCAGCAGGGGCAGGAGGGCAAGGCCATTTCCAAACAAACTATCTCCAAGTGGATAGCACACTGCATCCATTTCTGCTACAAACAGCACAGGAAACCACCCCAAAGGGGTCAGGACACATTCCACCAGAGTAACCTCCACCTCTGCAGCTTTTCTCAGAGGGGTCCCCACCAGGGACATCCTGGAGGCAGCAACATGGACTTCTGTTCATACCTTCACCACCTGCCTATCTTCTACAAATCCAGGGCAGGCTTTGCCACCGCATTCTTGCAGGGCATCCTAGCCAGCCCCCAGTCTTCTTGACTGCCTCCACCCTTTTCTTCAGCTTTGGGAATCAACCCCTGTGTGATGACTGCAGCAGTGAAACATGAAGAACATAGTACAGTTGTGTACACTTACCATAAATGTAGATGCTCGAGTGTATTCACTGTTGCAGTCCTGGTTTCCCACCCTCCATCCCCCTTTATTCTCTCTCTGTCTCTCTTCCTCTCTCCTTACAGGGAATTTTTGGTATTTACTTTCTACTGGTGGTGTTCTTCCACCGTAACCTAGCTCCCTATTTGGGGGCTCCTGACATGGCAAGAAAAACTGATGTAATGGCGTTGGCTGCCTGATTTTATACCACTGGTGACCTGACGTCAGTCCTGGAGTGACAGCAACTGTCACAGAAATACTAAGCCTCTGGTATTCGGCCCGACTGAGGGCTACCCCTGGCAGGATAACCCAAGTGTGATGAGTGCAACAGTGAATACACTCTAACATCTACATTTATGGTATGTGTGCACAACTGTACTTTCTGATGGTTTATGGGGACTTGAAATTTTGCCAGGTTATCATTTAATAGTAGGAAGTTGGCTTTAGAGTAGATGTTCTTCGTGTTTCACTGTTGCTGTCATTACATTTGGGTAATCTGATGGCAGGTTGCCCTCAGTCGGCCTGAATAACAAAGTCTTAGGTCCTGCGTCGGTTGCTGTCTCTTCTTCCATGACGTCAGGTCGTCGGGGTATAAAACATGCAGCCGACGCCATTTTAATCCGTCTTTCTTGCCGCGCGGTGCCCGATGCAGAAGCAGTTCGCAAGTGCCGCTCAACCGATTCCTGAAATTTTTGTTTTCGAGTTTCAGAACCGAAGTCTTCAACCTAAAGCTAAGTACCCCGTTGGGGAAACTTTTTCTTGCTCCTTACCCATGTTAGTAAAAGTTAATAATTGTATTACTTGTGGGAAGCAAATACCTCATAAGGATTTTCATTTGTACTGTATTCCTTGCCTAGGCCCTGATCACAATGTGCCTTGCTGTCGGTTTTGTGCTAAATTTAACCAACGCATTATTAAACGTCTGTATATTTTTGCATCTAAATATTTTGGCTCAGGATTTAACTATCTGGAAATGTCATTGGTTAGCAATCCGACTACCGGAATTCACAAAAAAACGCAAAGAAAAAGAGACAGACCGTCGAGGTCCAAAACCGATGAAGCTTCTCCTAAGCCAGTCGCCGGTACTCAGTGAGGTGCTTTCGCAGCCCCTGATGCCCGCTACTTTTGATTCACAGGCCTCTACCGAGACCCATTCAGAGTCTGGTATGCCACAAGATACTTTAAGTATTGAACCTGCGGATGTCTTTCCCTTAGATGGGTCCAGAGCCACTGAGCAGGCATCGGCTTCTGAGGGTGTTTTCAGGCCTAAAGATTTGTGTATTAAACCGACGCCATCTTCAAAACCTAGGCCAAAACTAACTTCTATGTCTAAACTGACACATGGGCCACGTGCTCAGGCCGCTATGCCTAAAAAACAAATGATCAAAATGGCTGAGGATTTAATTACCTTGATCAGGGGTAGGCACTGATTATGAATCTTCAGATCAGGTTTCCATTTCTTCTGATCAGGAATTATCTATTCCACCTTATGAGGACTCTGATGCAGAGGAATCCATCCCTTCTGCTTCTCCTCCTGAGGATTTTTCTTTTGGAGAAACGTTGCATACCTTAAGGGAACATTTTCAATGGGAGAGTCAGGATTTTTCAGAATCCAAAAAGAGGCTTAGGGATTTCCTCCTTCCTCAGCATAGGGCTTTGGCTATACCTCCTGTTTTAGACACTGTTGATGATGTTTTCTCAGAATCCAGCATGGCTCCTGATTCCCTGCCTCTGGCTCCTAGTAAGCCAGACAGATATTACAGGGTTCCTGACTCCCACAAGTTTCTTTTTAAAAACCCTACTGCTGACCCTGAAACAATTTCTCAGGGTCCCAAGGGTGTTGAGGCTTCTACTGCTAAAAATCCTATCCCTTCTGATAGAGACTGCAGGGCGCTGGATAGATGGAGTAAGAAGGTTTACACGTCTGCAACCCTGGCAATCGGGGCATTAAACTGTCAATTTCATTTGCTTAAATATCAGCAGCATGTCATGGGCTAACCGAAACAGAAAATAGTGTTGATTTCTGACTGTGTGGAAAATAGAGTTACAGGATTTATTGCATTCAGCTGAACAAGTTGGAAAGCATACTTTGCAATGTGGTTTTGATTCCTTGGAGGTCTCTTGCAGGGCCGCCGCAACTGGATCTGTGATAAGAAGGCATGCTTGGCTCAAGGAGCAAAATCTCCCTGATCATGTTAAAGCAAAATTGTTGGATGCTGCTTTACAACAGGACAGCCTCTTTGGTAATAAGGCAGAAGAAGTTTTGAAAAGATGAAAGACAAAGCTAAATCTTTGCAAACTGTAAAAGATTTCCTACAAGTGCAGCCACCCAGGTTCAGTAGGCACTGGCCTACTAGCAATTGGTCCTTTCCAGTACCTAACAGAGCCGCTTAGGTCAAACCCAGACACTCCAAAGCCTCCAGGTTTCAATCACAAGGAACTTGCAGAACAAAACAATGGGGTGCCTCCCCCTCCAAATCTGGAAGTAGCAAGGCACCCCCCCCCCCATGGTAAACAGTCTCAATGACTTTCCTCTGCCATTTCCAAGCACTTATCTTTTGGGGGAAAAATTAGCACTTCATGCACAAAACTGGCATCTAATTGCCCAGGACAAGTGGGTTTTAAATATAGTATCCCAGGGATACATATTTCATTTCCACATGTTGCCAATTTCAAACGGATGGCCGGATCTGCCTCCAAATCAGTGGGCAGAGGCCCAGAAACAAGTTATGTCCCTCATGGATATGGGGGCTATTCAATCAGTACCAGGAAAAGGAAAAAGGACAAGGTTTTTATTCAAGACTTTTCCTGGTACCCAGAAAAGACAAATCATGGCGTCCAATTCTGGACTTATCCATTCTAAATACATTCCTGGACATTCCAAAATTCAAGATGCTGACTCTACAACAGTTACTGTCTGTGCTGGGCAAGGATGCCTGGTTGGTAACTCTAGACTTAAAAGAAGCTTACCTGCATATTCCAATCAGGGAATCTTGCAGAAGATACCTCTGCTTCAAAGCGGACTATTTGCATTATCAGTTCTCTGCACTGCCCATTGGCTTATCTACTGCACCCAGGGTCTTCACAAAGTGCCTGGCACCAGTAATTGCATTTTGCAGACAAAGAAACATTCAAATTTATCCTTATCTGGACGATTGTCTAATTCAGGCAGAAAACAAAGACACTCTTCTTCAGCATCTGGCGTTTGTAAAAAGGCTTCTCACATGCCTAGGGTACACCATAAACGAAAAGAAATCACAACTGGTACCCTCTCAAATAATTACATTCCTGGGAGCAAGCTTGAATACAAATGCCCAGATGGCTTACTTCATGCCAGACAAACAAATTCAGTTGATGACATACTTCAGATAAGTGGCCACAAAAATCCAGCTATCTGCAAGACAAATTCTGTAGGCCTTGGGGTTCATGGTTTCCTGCATTCTACTAATTCCATATGCAAGACTGCATATGAGGAAACTTCAATGGTACCTAAAAAACTTATGGAGTCAACATTGTCACAGGCTGGAAACTGATTCCTATAATTCCTTGCCTGCAACATGAGATTCTGTGGTGGGCAGAGGCCTGTCACCAAAACAAGGGACTGTCATTCATTCCACCCCTTGCCACCCAAACCCTGATTACAGACGCATCAGATTATGCTTGGGGGCCCATCTGGCAGGGAGATGCATTCAGGTCGAATGGTGCCCAAATCAAATGAACCTACATATCAACCAGAAAGAAATGCTAGCTGTACAGAATGCTCTGACAGCCTTCAAGGACTTTCTTTATCCAGGACGACTACTGATAAAGATAGAAAACACCACAGTCATGTGGTACATAAGCAGGGGGGTACCCATTCCTAACCCCTTTGCAGACTAGCCATGGCTTTGTGGAACACAACCTTGACTTACCAAATACATTTACAAGCTCAATTCCTGCCAGGAAAGCAAAATACTCTGGCAGAAGAACCAAGCAGAAATCTTATAGACCCACACGAATGGAAACTGGATCCACAAATCTTCAGCATGTTGACACGAAAATGGGGGAGCCCAGACATGGATCTTTTTGCCTCTCCCTAAAACTATCAGTTGGACAAATTCTGCACAAGAATTCACAACAAAAAAGCTTGGAAAGTGGATGCTGTATCCTTCAGCTGGAAAAACCTATCGGTCTACGCCTTTTCCCTCTGCCTCTGCTCTCCAAGGTTTTACTAAAAGTCAGACAGGAAAAACCAAAAATGATTCTGATTACTTCAGACTGGCCACGCCAACACTAGTACCCGCTCCTGCGCATTATGTCACACCTTCCTCCGTGTTACCTGCCTCAGACACCTTATCTACTGTCTCAGCAGAACTATCAAATTCTGCACACTCGGCTCCAAACTCTGAATCTTGCAGAATGGCTAATCAACTAATTTCACCAGTCACATCTCTCAGTAAACCTGTAATGGATGTCATTTTGGAGGCTAGAAGGCCTAGTACTAGAAAATCTTATGCTGATAAATGGAAAAGATTCTGTGCCTGGAACAAAGCACAAGGAATAAACACAGCAATGCCCAATATTCCTCAGATTCTGCAATATTTAACTGAGATGCTTCATAAGGGCCTATCTTTTTCTTCTATAAAAATCCATGCCTCTGCCATTTCGACTCATTACAACACAGAGCCTCCTCTCTTTTCTCATCCCCTGCTAAAGCAGTACATTGGAGGGGCCAACAATTTGAGACCTCCCAAGAGAACTCCAGCTCCTGCATGGGACCTCAATTTTGTGCTGGAAAAACTCACCATACCTCCTTTTGAACCAGCTGCTACTGCAGACATAAAATTTCTCTTTTGGAAGACAGCTTTTCTTTTAGCAGTCACTTCAGCTAGAAGGATTTCAGAACTACAAGCTCTCATAACAGTGGAGCCTTCCATTATCTTTTATCTGGACAGGTTGGCCCTCAGGACCAATCCATCCTTTATGCCTAAGGTGGTATCCACTGTGGCTCTTAATCAGACCATTCATCTGCCAACTTTTTTCCCAAATTGCCAGAACAAGGGGGCAAGCATTAAAAATGCTCAGGGCAAATTAAAATTTCTCATTTTGGGGGGAAAGGTTTAAAAAGCTTTTTTAAACAAGTCCCAAAATTCAGCCCTTAGGGAAAGGATTCTAAAATTCAGAACTACAGAGCATCTGGAAGTAGCAAGGCACCCCCATGGTAAACAGTCTCAATGACTTTCCTCTGCCATTTCCAAGCACTTATCTTTTGGGGGAAAAATTAGCACTTCATGCACAAAACTGGCATCTAATTGCCCAGGACAAGTGGGTTTTAAATATAGTATCCCAGGGATACATATTTCATTTCCACATGTTGCCAATTTCAAACGTATGGCCGGATCTGCCTCCAAATCAGTGGGCAGTGGCCCAGAAACAAGTTATGTCCCTCATGGATATGGGGGCTATTCAACCAGTACCAGGAAAAGGAAAAAGGACAAGGTTTTTATTCAAGACTTTTCCTGGTACCCAGAAAAGACAAATCATGGCGTCCAATTCTGGACTTATCCATTCTAAATACTTTCCTGGACATTCCAAAATTCAAGATGCTGACTCTACAACAGTTACTGTCTGTGCTGGGCAAGGATGCCTGGTTGGTAACTCTAGACTTAAGAGGCTTACCTGCATATTCCAATCAGGGAATCTTGCAGAAGATACCTCTGCTTCAAAGCGGGCTATTTGCATTATCAGTTCTCTGCACTGCCCATTGGCTTATCTACTGCACCCAGGGTCTTCACAAAGTGCCTGGCACCCGTAATTGCATTTTGCAGACAAAGAAACATTCAAATTTATCCTTATCTGGATGATTGTCTAATTCAGGCAGAAAACAAGGACACTCTTCTTCAGCATCTGGCGTTTGTAAAAAGGCTTCTCACATGCCTAGGGTACACCATAAACGAAAAGAAATCACAACTGGTACCCTCTCAAATAATTACATTCCTGGGAGCAAGCTTGAATACAACTGCCCAGATGGCTTACTTCATGCCAGACAAACACATTCAATTGATGACATACTTCAGATAAGCGGCCACAAAAATCCAGCTATCTGCAAGACAAATTCTGTAGGCCTTGGGGTTCATGGCTTCCTGCAGTCTACTAATTCCATATGCAAGACTGCATATGAGGAAACTTCAATGGTACCTAAAAAACTTATGGAGTCAACATTGTCACAGGCTGGAAACTGATTCCTATAATTCCTTGCCTGCAACAGGAGATTCTGTGGTGGGCAGAGGCCTGTCACCAAAACAAGGGACTGTCATTCATTCCACCCCTTGCCACCCAAACCCTGATTACAGACTCATCAGATTATGCTTGGGGGGCCCATCTGGCAGGGAGATGCATTCAGGTCGAATGGTGCCCAAATCAAATGAACCTACATATCAACCAGAAAGAAATGCTAGCTGTACAGAATGCTCTAACAACCTTCAAGGACTTTCTTCATCCAGGACGACTACTGATAAAGATAGTTGAGTATATTGTTTAAGCGCTGCGTGGTTAACTAGGGTTTAGAGGTCTTTGTAGTACAGTTAGTGTTTTAGTACTTTCTGCATTCTAATAACGCTAAACTGCTATTGCCTACCATGCGCTGACCTATTTATAGGGGATTATTTGTTCTTTATAGTACTTCTGTCCTTGTATGTATATGTATAATTAGTAACTAGACTTTGTTTTCGGTTTGCCCGAAGCGCCAGCTATGTCGCAATAATTTTCAGGTTGCCTTTATTATGCTCTGCAGCTACTAGAGTCTGTTACTCAGATATACTAATTACTCGCTGAGAGTATTTGTTTCTTGTTCTTGTTTCCCGCTTAATTACTGTTGGTCGCCATCTTGGAGCTAGCGCGTGAGGTCTCAGAGTTTCCAGTGGGGAAAGCCTCTATTTTGAAATGTGTAATTGCCCGCAGCAACTGATGTTAACTTTTTTTTTAAATGCCTGCGGATGCAGATTACTAACTGAATGTTAGTTTGTACCTTTCAGCCACTATGGTGCATTGTGTACTTTGTCCTCCGCAATTGCTGTTAATTGGTTTTTAAATGCCTGAGGATGCTGAGTATCAACTGAACAACAATTAGTACCTTTTATTTTTAACATTAGGCTGTTTTCATACTGGTGCTTATCCTGGTATGTTTTTACTGTTTTTGGCCTGATTGAGCCTATGCATTTTTATGTCTTAACTTCATTGTGTTAGACTGTTACTGTTGTAGTGTTTAATTACTATTTTCACCTCTTAATCTACATTAATTTTGTAACATTCTGCTCACACATGTTCATTTTATTTTTCCTACCAGCTGGCTTAAGGTATTATTCTCATTTTCTGAAAGACTGAAGTGCCCTATTGGAATCCTAAGAGCTACCTAATCCTCCCACCAAAACCTGCCGGGGGTATTATCCACCTGGGTTAAGTAACCTCCCTGGACTAAAGCCACAGCAACCTGTTTTGTATGTCAGTGTTTATGATCTTTTCAAAAGCATAGTTTTGTTATTAGTAGTCCTATACTTGGTTAGATGTGTTAGACTACCACCTGACTCTGCCAGCAGCCCATACCTCCTCCCCCTGACTATTCTTCTACCATAGTCCATCTCCGCGTTTCAGTGACCCTTCCTTGTCTATCCGAGAGTCCTATCTACCTCTACTTACCTCCTCTTCACTACCTCCATCCCTGCTAGCTTCCCTATTTTCTCTCCCTGATTTTCCTTTCTTGGTCCCTGTTCTCTCCTCCTTACATTTTTTCCCTTAGCCCCTGTATACCCTTACTCTGGTTTCCCTCCTCCTGCCTCTTGCACTGGGCTTCCACCTTACTGATTGTCTCTCTCTCCCACTGCTCTCACCTTACTTGTGTGTGTCCCGCTCCCCTCTCCTCCCTACCCCCAAATCCCACCCACCCCCAGGGGTCCTTAACTTATTACAAATTGGACACTCCTTCTATCACTCTGCACCAATCATCTTCCTCTACATACCTAAACCTCTCCCCTGTATATTTTACCTCTTTAGTTTCTCCAACCTCATCTAGCTCCACCCATCTCCAGATTCTACCTTTAGTTCAAACTCACTTTATCTATTATCCCCTATTTAACATCACCACTTTACTTCTCCATATCTAAAGTCACCCTTACTCGGTACTCTTACAAAACAGTACCTACCTATCTACTACAACCTCTGCCTATCTTCTTTTTGCTTTATCTGTTCTCCTTCTTCTCCTTATCAATCTACACCTTTCTCTGTAGGTTAACACATTACTACTTGTCCTTTACACTTATTTACTGTCACTGATTTTACTCACTTGATACTTACTACCATGTCACCTATACTCATAACCACTTTCAACCTTATCCTTCTCTTTTCTGCTACAATAGCCTTTCTATCCATGCCTTATTACATGACCTTCTATGAAAACAGAATTTTACATGAACATAACCTTCACCTCCAACAAACTTTACCTACCTCTTGTATCAACTTCCTCAATCATAGTAATATAACTTGTTCCTCTAACTTTTTACTACCAAAATATCACAGAACATATCATATGTCATACTACTTAAACAAAAAGTATCTCTATAGCATACCAAAGATCCTTAAATGCCAATTGTACCCCCAGTGCAACCTCCTCCTACATGGTAATATTCATCCTAACCCTGGCCCTAATACTAACTGTAACTTAAATCTAAACAATACTTTACCAATACCACCAGCATATACTAAAGCAGACAACTCCCTTCAAATAGCTCACCTAAATATTAGAAGTTTAAATAACAAAACTCGCCACCTACATGCACTCCTAGACTTACATTCATTTGATATTTTATGTCTCACTGAAACTTGGCTAAACCTCTACTCAAGACCAGGAAATTACCCCTCCTGGCTATAATATACTTAGATATGACCGCACAAAAAAGAAAGGTGGAGGTATAGCCATTATCTATAAAGCTAATCTTAAAGTGACTCTCTATAATGAAGTTCCATCACTAGACTCCAGAGCTGAAATATTATCTATCAAACTTCAAATTAACAATAATAAATCAATCTTTCTAATTTGTTTGTACCTTCCCCCTGGAAATAATACACATATTCTTGATAACTTACTTAACTCACTTTCTAACCAACTACCCCAAGAAACCATAATACTTGGTGACTTCAACATTGACTGGTTAACCTGCTCATCCCAGCACCCTACTAACCACATAAACCTCCATGGGTTCTCTCAATTAATAACCACTCCAACTAGAATCCACAAACCTAATAAAAAAGAAACAACTCTAGATTGGATCCTTATTAACAACCACCCTGACATCTACACACCAGGAACTCTTCCAGATAATATTAGTGACCATATGCTCACATATGTTATTAGACAAAATTGCATATCCCAACTACACATAAACTCAAGACATCCCGCTCAAAAAAATTCTTCAATCCAGAAAAGTTCCTGGCTGAATTAAAAGCATGTGACTGGTCACCACTGACTCACCTTGAACTTAATGAGGCAGTGGCCTACTTTAATACAAACTTTCTTCAGATCCTTGACTATCATGCTCCCATTCACTCTACTAGGATAAGATCCAAAACAGCACCATGGTTAACTAGACAAACGAAGAATAAAATGGTCCTGAGAAATAGAATGTGGGCTAAATGGAGAGCTACCAAATGTCCATCAGATCACCTCCTCTTTAAACAATTAAGAAATGCTACTAAGAAAGATACTCTTACAGACAAAAAGGAATTTTATCTACACCTTCAACAATCCACTCAACATACCCCTCAAAAGTTCTGGTCAAGTATTAACACACTTCTTAAACCAGGACATCCAACTACTCCTACCCCTTCAGGCTTTAACCTTAACAATTCCACCCAGATCCCTGATGCCTTTAACAAATATTTTACAGAAGTCATTCAAACCCTGGCTAATTCATTATACTCATCCACAGTTAACTTGACAAATACCCCTAGCACCTCCTTGAATGCCTTTCACCTTCAACCTGTAGCTACATCTCTTATTTACAAACTTCTCAAGAAACTTAAACCTTGTACTCCATCCGCTGATCTACTACCATCCAAATACCTACAAATTGCTGCAGAAGCTATAGACTACCCCATATCCATACTTATTAATAGGACTATCTCTGAGAGGAAAATTCCCACCATATGGAAAATATCTCATATAATTCCTCTACATAAAGGTGGCTCCTCTACTGAATTCTCCAACGTTCGACCTATTGCCTTACTCTCCCCATTAGCAAAGATTATGGAAAGATGCATACACAAACAATTTCTTAACTATCTTCTACAAAACAGATTACTAGCCAATTGTAAACATGGTTTCAGACCTTCCCATAGCACTACAACTGCCCTCCTCTCTTTCACAGACACCATAAATAACAATAAAAACAACAATCTTCTTTCCTCTGCTCTATTTCTAGACTTGTCAAAAGCTTTTGACATGGTTAACCATAACATACGTCTTGATAAACTGAATCAATATTCTCTTGGCTCACAAGCACTTCAATGGTTTAGGAGCTATCTCCAAAACAGGCAACAAGCAGTGCTATGGGAAAACAACCTTTCTTCCTTACTACCAGTAAACATTGGAGTCCCTCAAAGCTCTATTCTAGGTCCCCTTTTTTTTTCTTTATTTATAAATGACCTACACATGAATACACCTCAAGCCATCTGCATTCAGTATGCTGATGACTCAACTTTAATCTGTTCTGCTAATAATGTGTCCTCCCTCCAGTCCCTCACCCAAATAGTCTTCCACAATGTAGAAAAGTGGTTTATGGAACACTCCCTTCTTCTTAATGCCAAAAAAACAAAACTTCTTCTCTTCACTCCTACGCACAAATCTTCCACACCTTTCTTTACCATCTCCTCTAATAATGCTACCTGTATTAACCCAGATATGACCACTCGCTTACTAGGTGTAACTATTGATAACCGTCTTAATTTTGATGACCATATTAACAACACCATTAAATCGGTTAACAAAAAAATAGGTACTCTCTACCAAATTAAACCCTTTCTTACCGCAGCAGCTAGAAAGACCATTGCCCAGACCCACCTGATCTCTACCCTTTTCTATGCCACTGCTATATATACTAACGTATCAAAGAATAACTTGACCAAACTCTCTACCTGTTATAATAGTATATCTAGATTCATTTCAGCTACTCCCTTTAGAACTCACCATTGTCTCAACCTCTTGCAACTTGATTGGTTAGAACTAAATAACCACTTACTCTATCAGCAACTACTTATCATTCATAAGTCTCTTCACTACCCAGAAGCTACCCCAAGCCTTACAAAACTTATCTCACCTTATAAGAACCTAGCTACTCTACGCTCTGCTAATAAACTTCTAGTAGCCTCTACTAAATCATACAATAAAGCTGGTGACTCATTATTTGCAAACTCTGTTGGGAAAATCTGGAATCAGCTCCCTCAAGAAATAACTAACCTAAACTCCACACCCCTATTCAAAAAACACATCAAAGAATATCTTAAAACTCAGTGGCTTTGTCCTTGTACTAAACCCGACTGAAATTACTTCTCCCTTTCTCCTACCTTCCCTCACTATCCCCTAACTATCCCTCTAAATTATATAACTAATTGATGCCAGCTACTTCTTTTATATTACATTTAAAACAATTTTGTTTTATCTTCCTTCTGCATGTTTGACCATCTTGTGATATTTTCTTATAAGTTATTATTATGCTAACTTTAGTATGTTGCATTCGGAAATTTGTATTGTTAACCAGCTGTCTTTGGTTAACTTGCCTTGTGCTTGCTAACTGTTTTTTTGATTGTTACATTCTTACACAAGCCTACCATTGTACTTTTGTAATCTGCTTTGCTTTTTTGCTGTAAATTGTTTTCATACTTCATGAAATTGGAGCTTTTCTCCCCGGGCCTCTACTGAAAACGGATATATGTCCAGCTAGACTAGCCCGGTCAACAAATGTAAAATAAAATAAATGTAAAATAAATAAATAAAAATAGAAAACACCACAGTCATGTGGTACATAAGCAGGGGGGTACCCATTCCTAACCCCTTTGCAGACTAGCCATGGCTTTGTGGAACACAGCCTTGACTTACCAAATACATTTACAAGCTCAATTCCTGCCAGGAAAGCAAAATACTCTGGCAGAAGAACCAAGCAGAAATCTTATAGACCCACACGAATGGAAACTGGATCCACAAATCTTCAGCATGTTGACACGAAAATGGGGGAGCCCAGACATGGATCTTTTTGCCTCTCCCTAAAACTATCAGATGGACAAATTCTGCACAAGAATTCACAACAAAAAAGCTTGGAAATTGGATGCTGTATCCTTCAGCTGGAAAAACCTATTACGCCTTTTCCCTCTGCCTCTGCTCTCCAAGGTTTTACTAAAAGTCAGACAGGAAAAACCAAAAATGATTCTGATTACTTCAGACTGGCCTCGCCAACACTGGTACCCGCTCCTGCGCATTATGTCACACCTTCCTCCGTGTTACCTGCCTCAGACACCTTATCTACTGTCTCAGCAGAACTATCAAATTCTGCACACTCGGCTCCAAACTCTGAATCTTGCAGAATGGCTAATCAACTAATTTCACCAGTCACATCTCTCAGTAAACCTGTAATGGATGTCATTTTGGAGGCTAGAAGGCCTAGTACTAGAAAATCTTATGCTGATAAATGGAAAAGATTCTGTGCCTGGAACAAAGCACAAGGAATAAACACAGCAATGCCCAGTATTCCTCAGATTCTGCAATATTTAACTGAGATGCTTCATAAGGGCCTATCTTTTTCTTCTATAAAAATCCATGCCTCTGCCATTTCGACTCATTACAACACAGAGCCTCCTCTCTTTTCTCATCCCCTGCTAAAGCAGTACATCGGAGGGGCCAACAATTTGAGACCTCCCAGGAGAACTCCAACTCCTGCATGGGACCTCAATTTTGTGCTGGAAAAACTCACCCTACCTCCTTTTGAACCAGCTGCTACTGCAGACATAAAATTTCTCTTTTGGAAGACAGCTTTTCTTTTAGCAGTCACTTCAGCTAGAAGGATTTCAGAACTACAAGCTCTCATAGCAGTGGAGCCTTTCATTATCTTTTATCTGGACAGGTTGGCCCTCAGGACCAATCCATCCTTTATGCCTAAGGTGGTATCCACTGTGGCTCTTAATCAGGCCATTCATCTGCCAACTTTTTTCCCAAATTGCCAGAACAAGGGGGAGCAGATTCTGCATTCATTTGATGTACACAGACAACTAAGATTCTACTTAAACAGGACAAAATCTCTAAAAAAATCTGAGCAATTACTGGTGGCATTTGCTGCAGGAGCAGAGGGAAAGGCTATTTCTAAGCAGACTATTTCAAAATGGATAAGCCATTGTATTCGTTTTTGCTACATGCACCATGGTAAACCTGCTCCCAAGGGGATCAGAACCCATTCCACCAGGGCTGCATCTACTTCTGCAGCCTTTCTCAGAGGGGTTCCTACCAGAGACATTCTAGAAGCTGCTACTTGGAGCTCAGTTCATACGTTCACCAAACATTACCATTTACCTCTCTTCTCTAAATCCAGAGCAGGCTTTGCCACTGCTGTCCTGCAGGGCCTTATAGCTGCTCCTAATGCTGTATAATTCCATCCTCCCAACCATAGCTTTGGGATTCTACCCAAATGTAATGACTGCAACAGTGAAACACGAAGAACATAATACAGTTGTGTACACTTACCATAAATGTAGATGTTCGAGTGTATTCACTGTTGCAGTCCTGGTTACCCACCCTCCAGGCCCCTATTTCTTATTATACCACTTCTTTCATTTACTATGCTCAAAAGCCTTTTCAGTGTATTTGCTTTTAGTTGGAGGTATATTTTTTGTGTTCTAAATTACATATGTGTGTATGTATATATATATATATATATATATATATATATATATATATATATATATATATATATATTGCTTCCCATTTGGGGGGCACCTGACATCTGGGAAAAGAAAAACTGATTAAAAGGGTGTCGGCTGCATGTTTTATACCACTGACGACCTGACGTCATGGAAGAAGAGACAGCAACCGACGCAGGACCCAAGACTTTGTTATTCAGGCTGACTGAGGGCAACCTGCCAGCAGATTACCCAAATGTGATGACTGCAACAGTGAATACACTCAAACATCTACATTTATGGAAAGTGTACACAACTATACTTTCCTGAACATTCCAAGGTTAGCTGGGATTCCAGGTGTTAGTTTTACTTCAGAAGAGATTGTGGTCTGACCTTAACCAGAGAAGTATTACACTAGGAGGTGTGCAGTACTCTCCATGTATTAGTGAGGATCGGATCCAGTATGTTTGCACCCCTGGTTGGTGCATTGACAGACTCCAGGGAGTTTTAAAAACTGTTAATATTGCAATAGGGAATGGCTGGCAAACTGACAAGTTCATAGCTACTAGGCATTTCATTGAAAGGAGGCCACACTTGAGTGCAGCACCCCACTCCCCTTAAAGTGCACTGCAGTATCAGGAATCCATCTACATGGTGTGGAAGTAGAACCCATAGCCTTCTGCACCAAAATTAAGTATGCTACTTGTTATGCTACTAACACTGCTATCATTACTCTGTAAGAGTAATGTTTATTTTTTAGAGGTAAAGATTCATCGACCCAGGTGGGACTTCAACTGACAATCCCCAGCTCAGGAGGCTGATACTGTATCCACTAGGACATTAGGCCCTTTCATTATGACAGAACACTGACTGCTTACAGAGCCAAGTCTTTGGCCTTGGCACCCAGACCCCTTTTTCGCCACTTACTCTGTGATCCACAAATTCTTTCAGTGCCTATTATCCATGATAACTGCCTTTCAAGCAAGTTATTACATGCACACAGTTCCTACGTAAGACTGTCTGAATTCTTAGGTCCCACAAAACTTTATCCTGGCATGGTAATACTGCCCCCACTCTGGATATGGCTGGGAGTGGAGACCACACTTAAGAGTTACCCGATTACTCTTGATATAGGCAAATGTAAATATATACATGATCTCACTGGTTCAGTGTTCAAGCTGTCTGACTTTTGAAGGCAGATTCCTGAACTTGACTGTAATAAGTGAATAAATAAAACTTTAAATAGTAAAGACAGTGCTGATGCAAATTAAATATGCAGAAATTGGGGAATGCACAAAGAATGTAAACTGAGTCAGCTGTACAAGACAGAGTATGTAAAGAAAAACCTGATCTATGGCTGAATAACCTAACCTGACTCTTCTTTCTTACAGAGATATTGCACCCAACTTTGTTAGCAAAATATTATACAAGGCAAAATTAAAGCAACAAGCTGTCATGAATATGGTCACCAAGATCTAGTAGGAAAGACAAGTTCTAAAAATCTGCTCATTGCTCCTGCTCCCACAGAAAACCAGGGGGTTACATCAGATTACATTATAAAAAAAAGACATGATTCTACCGTCATAAACTAATGAATCTGCATATTAATGATGGCTTTCCACCCTTGTCCACTTGCTTGAATTCATGACTGCAAACTCATTTATGACTTAATTGTGTTCTTCCTGAGAAACTTCAGAAAGTTAGATATTACATTTCAGTTGCAAGTTTCATATAAAGTTAATTATTTCCCCTTTGTTAATAATGGGAAAGGGTTAATAATGGGAAAGGGAAGTTACAGCTCCAAATATGTAAAGGTACAGAAGTCAGCAAATAATTTCTTTTAAGAAGCGTACAGGTTTAACAATTCTTGTTCTATTAAGAAGGATACAGGATAATAATTCTTCTGTTAAGAACAGTTTAGGACAAGATTTCCATCCATTTAACAGGAGCCTTCTAGTAGTACTCCATCCATCCATAACCCCTTTTCCAATTTTCACACATGGGGTCAGGGTGTCACTTCAGCAGTGGTAACAAAATTAATTTCATGCCTGTGATGTCTCAGTAAGTCCACCTTGTCTAGTTTGTATCCATACAGAGATGGTACAAATGGTAGACTGACTTTAAAAAAAAATTCATAATATATACATTCTTCCAGTGCACATGTACATGTCGACCAGCAGTGAAAAATAGCATTATTTAAGAACTATGCCAGTAGACAGGAGTTTCTAAAAACTGTAGCTGACATCTGTTTGGTGCATAATGTATTGCTTGTAAATTTTTGTAGTGAAAAGACAAGTCCCATGATATTTGAAGACTTATAAATACATATAATTTGTATCAGTTATGTTACTCCTGTAGAGAGGAGAGAAGACTATATCAATGTTTTGTTTAGAATTAGAACTGTAATCTAAAAGAATGCCCACAGAACTAGCCCATCCCTTTTTATAAAACCTCATGTGTGTGTGTGTGTGTGTGTGTGTGTGTGTGTGTGTGTGTGTGTGTGTGTGTGTGTGTGTGTATATATATATATATATATATATATATATATATATATATATATATATGTATGTATATATATTTGTGTGTGTGTATATATATATATATATATATATATATATATATATATATCTTTAAAAATTTGAAAAAGACACAGATTTCTAGTAAGACTAGGATGTATGTCTAAAGTCCACTACTGTTCTTGGATGGGAGAGTTGTCAATTGGCTGCTTTATTCAAACCCTCTCTGTCCATTGGCTGCTTCATTCAGACCCTCCCTGCTGTCTGTCCAAGCATCAGATATGTTACTTGAATTGCGGTCACAGTAGAGTTCAGAACAAAATTCACATTTCAGCAACTCGTCTTGAAGTTGTTAAATGTTCATTTTCCAGCAATGGAACATCTGTCTACACATTACCTACCTTATTGGTGTTAATGCCCTGTGGACCTTGCACAGTGACTGACGTGAAAAATAAATACAGTGGGTGAAACAGAATTTCATTGTGGCAAAAGACTGTATGTTTTTCATGGGGACTAATTTCTAGCTAGTTTCTATGGCTTAAGCTGCAATAGAAATGTCTTTTTTCATAGTTGATGAGATGTATCATATTTTAAGAAGACCTTGACCCACATTATAAATTGATTCTGAAGGCTGGAGGACTGACCAGAACAGAATTTCTTTCCTTGTTTGAGGGATGGATGGTGCAACGTGAACCACTCTGAGACAGGCCTTCATCCATGGACTGTAGTGTGTGTGTATGTGCGTACACACATAACACACGTGTATGTACAGAAGAGACTAAGAATGCTAGTCCCATCCCTTTGGGATAAACTGTAGTCCTCCAATTAGCAATTTAGGAGGATACTATCCTGATGTAAACCTCCTGTCTGACTTGGGGGGGTGACAAGCCAGCATGTTGAGTCCTAGTAGTATAAAATTCTGTTATGGTGGACTAACTATGAGTACTCATGAAAAACTGTAAACTACCCTTGTGTTCAAAGATGGACAGAGTGGCTGGGAATACAGCTGGTGATTTGAGGTGCAAGCAGTATGCATCACATTTCTTAGTGAATTAAGGAATTTATTTTGTCAGGGGTTCAAATGGAGAAGACGGCAACATGCTTTGAAACTGCAAGGAGCAACATTATCAGACATTGCCCCTAGCTTGATCTACATGACCAAGAAACAAAGGTAGTACAATTTATTTTGGACTTGGTCATAGGTATGTACTGGTATGTTGATCCATGAGGTTCTTTAGAAGCCTGGCCATACATTCCCATGAAGTTTTTAACCCTTTTTTTTTAAATTCTGAATAACCCAGAGACATGCAGAACATTTACATGTTGCCCCCCAGTCATAAGGGACAGGGGTGCTAATTTAGTGTGAATTTGCTGTTAACCCATCCATTTGTCCAGGTTACATTTGAATAGTATAAGAAAAGTACTTTGGCAGCACAATTTCTTCCACATAAAGCAAAGAATTGGCATTCTATATGATACATCTTTCTGTCCCTCCAACTTCTAGTTATGTTTCATAGTTTCATAGTATAGTACTAGGCTATCTGCCCTGGGGCATTTGTAAGCCTAGCCATAGTGATGTGGCTTTTGCCACCCCATGAAATGGTACAAAAATGTACAGATAAAATCTAGAATACTGTGCCTCTGTCTAGTAGTGACACAGTGAAGGTCCCCTTATATAATAGAATTAGTTTACTGTGCCTCTGTCTAGCAGTGAGACAGATGTGACCCCTGGGGTAAACGTACGATCTCCCATCCACTCATCAAGATTTCTCTTGAAGAGATTCAGTGAGGGGCTCTGCCTAATACCAACTGGGATCAAGTTCCAAAGCATGGGAAGCCTCTGGGTTATGAATCTATCCCTCCAGCATGTCCTATTCATACTTGTGCCGAGGTTTAAGTCTTTAGCTCTCGTGGACCTGATGGATTTGGATTTTTTGAAGTGGAGCATGTCCATCAGATCCTGATTGGACATTGCCTTGTATGTCAGGCAGAGATCACCTCTGAGCAGGCGGTATGCTACTGAATAGAGCTGAAGTTTCTTTAGTCTGGCAGAATAAGACATATGTTGGAGACCCTTGATCCTTTTGGTGAGGTACTTTTGTGGTCTCCCCAGCTGTTGCAAGTGCCGGGTGAGGTACATACCAAATGGGGCATTGTACTCAATCATGGGTCTGATGAGGGAGGAATATAGGAGTACAATGACATCCTTGGATCTGGATGTGAAACCCTTCATGATGAGGTGTGCAAGGTAGAATGTTTTTCTAACCACTTTGGCAACGTGGGTGTCAAATGAGAGGTCGCTGTCTACTTGGGTCCCTAGGTCTCTGATTACTTTTTCCGTACTCAGTGGGTTGCTGTCTATGTGATAATTTGTGGGTACTTTGTTTTTCCAAAGGGATAACTATACATTTTTTGGCATTTAGTTTAAGGCCGTGACTACAGCACCAGTTGTCTGTTTCAGTGAGGCCTTTTTGTAGGATGTGTGTATCTGCTGGTGTATCGACTATGGCACCTAGTTTGCAGTCATCTGCGAACTTTGTCAGCCACAGCCCTCCCATGTTTGCTTTAACATCTGAGAAATAAATGCCGAACAAGAGGGGTCCCAGGACAGATCCCTGTGGGACACCACTTGTGACTGGCTTTGAGTCTGACATTGCTCCAGCGATTTTAACTTTATGGGTTCTGTCCTTTAGCCAGTTTGCAACCCATCTAGTGACATAAGGGTTTACTTTTAAGCTGTTTAGCTTATCTATGATGCCTGAGTGGGGTATTGTGTCGAAGGCCTTAGCCCCAAGTCCAGGTATGCTGTATGGACTGCTTTGCCCTCATCAATGGCTCTAGTGACTGTTTCGAAAAAGTCAACCAGGTTTAAAAGGCAGGATCTGCCCTTTACAAAGCCGAACTGGGTGGGCTCAAGCGTCTGTAGGTCCCCTATATCTCTGTTTATAAGTTCCATAATGATTCTTTCCATAGCTTTGCAGACCAGGCTAGTCAAGCTTATGGGGCGGTGTTTCCAGGGTCTGTAGAGGCACCCCCCTTGTGGAGTGGGACCACTGTTGCTGTACGCCAGTGTTCAGGTACATATCCCGAAGTAAGGCTAAGGTTAAATAGCATTTTTATGTGTGGGTTTAGCTCCCCTTGGAGTTCATGTAACACGCACCCCGGGATACCGTCAGGTCCCATTGATGCTGTGTTTTTTGCTTTGTTTAGGGTGGTTCTCACTTGGACATCTGAGATGACAGGGAGATTACATTCAGCTGGGATAAGTATTTCTTCTTTTGGGGTGAAGGAGGGGAGAAATTTGCACTGAACCTATCAGCCAGAATGTTAGCAATATCTGTGGGTTCAGTGTATTTTTTGTTGTTGTGAACCAACTCTGAGCATATCTGAGGGTTTCCAGCCAGGTTTCTAACATAGCTGAAGAAGGCTTTGTGGTTATCTTTAGTGTCCTTAGCGATTTTTCTCTCAAAGTTTGCCTTGGATGTTTTATGAGAGAACATAATTTTCTGCTAATGTTGATCAGAGATGTCTTCCCTTCATGGGATTTCGCTCTGACATGCAGTAGCTTCCTTCTTTGTTATACAATTTGTTTATGGCTGAGGTCCACCAGACAGGATGCTTACATTTGGTGGAGAGGGACTTGGATTTGTTTGGGATTGCATGATCCATGCATTCTTGGAGATGTCCATAGAAAGCATTTGTGAAGGATTCGGCATTGTGGGATGTGGTATCCACTGGCACAGTGGGCTTAAAGGATACCATCTCAGTCTTAAGAAGGGTGAAGTCTGCTTTTGAGAAGTTTTTCACTGTGGTCTTTTGTGCTGAGGTGGAGGTGGGATATGTATATCCAGGGTGATTAGTTTGTGGTCAGATCTCACTAGTGAGGGGTATACTTCTGGTGTGGAGCATTTTGTCCCCATGTTTGTGATGATCAGGTCTAGTATATTATCTCCCTAGTGGGAGAGGTGACTAGTTGTTCCAGTGCATTTGAATTTATGAATTCCAGGAACCTTTGGGCTAGGGTATTAGGGCTAGAATAATGTACCCAATCTATGTTTGGGTAGTTGAAGTCTTCCAGTATGATGGTATTTTGTGATACATTCATATCCTCCAATGTCTTCAGGAAGGCTGAGTGGGGTTCTTGAGATTGGGAGGGTGGTCTGTAACATGCTACCAGTTGTATAGCAGTTTTGCCTATGGTTAGTTGCACCTGTATGGTCTCTGATGCTTCATGTGTTGCTACTAACCTGGAGGTGTGGGTGTCCTTTATGAATATGGACACTCCCCCTCCCTTTGTGGTTCGGCCCAGGTTTTGGGACCGAAAAGCATGATACGAGGTATAGCCTGGTAGTGCTGGGGTGCTCTCAGGAACCTTGAACCAGGTTTCAGTTACTGCACAGACGTCGATGTTCTCCATGCTGAGGAGTGCATCAAGTGCCTGCATCTTGAGATTTAGACTTCTGGCGTTGCAAAAGAAATTGAGGTCTCTTTCGGCAGGTGTTTATGGAACCATTGCACATGTGAATGTGCAGTAGTTCTGACAGGATAGGGTCTGAGACACTGTACTAGATGCAGAGATTACCCCTCAGTAGCCTGCATAACAGTAAGAAGGACAAGGCTTTGAAATGGTTCACATAGTTTCTGTGATTTTAGGCCCTTGTTTTTCTTAGTAAGAAAGCATTGTAGGCATTTAAGGTGTGTCAGATACATACCAAAGGGGGAAACTCTACTCAGTGATCAGCCTGATGGGAGCAGAATACAGTAGAATGATCTCATCCCTTGATCTGGACACACATGCTAATTAAGCTACAGTGAAACATACCTTGTCTTAAAGTAATGGAAACAGTAATTGGCTACATACATTCCCAGGTCCCTAAGCAATGGATCAGTTTTCAGGGGTTTGTTGTCAGTGTGATGGTTACAAGGGATGTATTGCTTGCTGACCGATAGTAGTATACATTTCGTAGCATTTAGATTTTATCTATAGTTTCAAACCATCTGTTTGTGGAAAGGCCCTGTTGAAGGATCTTGGTGTCCTCTGGGGAGTTTGTAATTGCACCAAGTTCAGTCATTTGCAAACTTGGTCAACTGTAAACCCTTGCAGTCTTCTTACTACACTAATGTTCTACCCTCTATAGTTTTTCCTCTAAGCTGTCTTCATTAACAGTATGAAACGTAACAGGAATTAGAATAACGTATTTGCTCACAGTGCTCTTGCCTTATGCTTCTTGTACATTGCTATAGTGTGCATCCTTTTTCATTTCTTTGAACAGTGGAGGCTACGGAAAAAGGTCAACTTTAACAGATGTGGAAGACAGGCACCTAAATATGGTCCGCTCCAAGACGAAAACATTGCAGCAACAGTTTAAGCATAATCATGAGTCATATCATTGTAAGACCATTACGTTATTAGATTCTGAGGAGCCCTAAGTATTGATTCTCCATTAGAGACAAAGTATCTGCATGCAGCTGTTAGAGTGATGTAGAAGGTGTACAGCATAGAGTTATGATTATTGCAGGTGAGTAATATTTTGCTGTATGTGAGGGAGAAGGGGGATGTTCAAATGGCTGTCACTGGTATATGATCACTGTTTATCACCCTAGGTTTTATTTCACTGACTTCTTTTTGTAGTGTTTTCACCATACCATTGCTGTTCCTCTTTCTGACTTGTATGTCTTCATAAAACTGGATAGTTGCATGAAGTGCTACAGAAGTAGACCCTTTTGATAGATATCAGAATACCTAACAGGTACACAGAACTGGGAATATTGACTCGCATGTGAATTTGAAAGTATGGTGATGAAGAATGGGAAAATGGCTCCATTATGAGTTTAGCCTTATGCTGTTGTGTCTTTCGGCTTTTCCTGGTTAGGGGTCGCCACAGCAGAACTCCGGTCCGCTAATGATTGGCAGTTGATTTTTACATGCTGAGTTGCCAGCCCTAACGCACAACCTTTAACGAAGGTACGCCCATTCACACATGTCTCCACGCAGAAGACGCTCTAGCAGAGTCTCGAACCGGTGAGCGTCTTTAGCCTTATAGTGTTACTATTTATTTAATGAAATCTGCCTGTTCAAAATCACTACAGAACACTGAGATCTTTGGTTAAAAAATAATCTTTATTTTGTTAGTTTACAAATGTTTCATATAATAGTAACATTTTAAAATATGTACCTATTTTGGGCAATTTTTAAAAGAATTTGCTATTCATTTTTCTTTACGTGAACTGCAGAAATATGCACTTAAATGCTTTTAAGTTATACCTGCACAGTTACATGACAATTTATTTGTATGTTTTACCTTTTCCAGCGCTACTCGGGGGAACTGAGGAATTGTGAAGGCTTTAATGATTACACTTTGAAGCTTCCAGCTGCACTTCTTTGGAAAAAATGCCTGTCACAAATTCAGAGTCTAACAAAGGTAAAGCCTGCTGTGGATAGAATGCTAAAGTTGATTTAAATTTTGGTTGAGACATTTACATCCTAATGTGCTAAACCAAAGCATCATAATATGAATACTAAACAGTTGTGAACACAATTTAATAATACATTGATTTACCATAATTTCAACTATGCTAAATGAAAAAAATGCAAATATACAACCCTAAACTAATTTTTTTTTACCACATACATACTGCATCTTTTATTTCCCATTGTAGCCAAAGTTAGCCCATGGAGTATAATTTCATATTATCGTCTAGACTAGTTTAAATGAATAGTGAAAAAACATTTCTTATATTTATCTAATGGAATTGTCTGCTTAATCCAGTATTTAGAATTGATTGAGACTCTTTTATTTTTTCATAAAGTGTAGTGTTCATTTTTATAAATTCAGAGAAAGGTGACATAGCAGATTCTTCCTCTTTTTGTTAACTGTCTTCTAGTTTTTGGTAATTTTTTGATTAACAATATAAAGACAACAAAGGAGTGGACACCTGGTTATTTTTAATACTCACTAGAGTTGTGGCATTGAATAGCACTAGATGTTCAGGCACCTGAAAATTATGAGAACAACAATACCTAAGCAAGTAGTTGGAACTTTGTCCAAAATTCTTCTAGTAATTCATAGTCGTAAAAATGTTTCCGCTTTTTACCTCCCTTGTCTGTTGTTAATCAGTCCCTTCCTGGTCAATTGACCCATTCATTCTCTGTCACCAGGGTGAGGGTTAATTGAGAGGGCCATCATTTAGATAGCTATCAGGGTGTGATTTGAAGGATCCATTGCCTTTGTCGATGGGATTTTGCCTCCACACCACAGAGGACAGCACACCTGTTGTCACGCTTTCAAACATCTTGCTTAATATCAAACTTCCTCTCTTCACCCTAACTGATGCCTGTAGTCTCAACTTCCACAACAAGTTTTGTTTTGAATTTTGGAAGCTAGATAGTATTTTGGAAACAAGGATCTAATACAAGAGGAGAAGATTTTTATTTTGGAAGCAGCAAAAGGATTTTGATGTTTCCTTTGTTAATTTTGTTGTGACCTATCATAATCTTTGAGTTACTATCTTACTGGGTTACTTCTCTTCTTCTATTAAGGTACTACATGCAGCAATTTCAGCTCACTATGAATGTGACACTCCATTGTTTCTCCTCCAGTACCATTCTTTGTTTTCTTAGAGGGGCAGAATATAAAACCCATAAGACCCCCAACTCAGGCTTGGGATCTCAATTTGGATCTCAAAACTCACTTTGCCTAAACTCTTTGAGCAACCTTTGGGCTGAAATGTTTATCCTTTAAGACTGCTGACTGGTTGCCTGCTGTTTGTTGGCCGCACCTCAGCAAGAAGGGTTTCTGAGGCATGGGCCCAGAGTTTGGGTTGATTTAATTCTTGAATTTCCATAAGGATAGGACTAATTTGCGTACTAATCCTTTAAGGCCTTCTGTCTTCTTTTAAGGCTGTTAAACCAAACTATTCATTTGCCTACTTACTTTCAAAAAAAAAAAATAAAAAGATTTTGCACACTTTAGATGTACACACAAAGTTGCAGATATTATTTAGACAGAACTAAAGTTTTGCCTTTATGGCTCAACCCCCCAAGCACGCTTAGCTAAGCAGGGTAAAGGGGCTGTGCAAAGGACTAACCATGCGGGTCATCCCTTACTTCTACAAGGGACCAATGGCAGCAAGCAGCCCTGTCCTCAACCTTGAAGCACAGTCAGTAGTTTCTCTGGTTTCATCCAGGACATCACACGTTTGTTTGTGCTCCCTGAGTGCCTCTCTCTCCTACCTTTCCCTGGAAGATATAAGCAGGCCACACCCTACTTCTCTGTCCTCTTTCCCAGCTCCTCCAGCACTGGGGTTGCTAATCAAACCCCATTCTCTTGGTTTGCAGGCAGGGCTCCATCACTCTGTACTACAGAGCCATATGTGAGTTGAATATATGTTGCCAGTCACCTGTAATAATTTTATTACATCTCCAACAACAGATAATTCTCTGTGTGTGAATCGCTGTTGCAGTCATCAGTGTTAAGAACTGTGCCACAAGCTGGGGTTCAATATCTGGCCTGAGTTTTAAGTTGGACATCTTCGCTTACCTAGTATGTAAGTGGCATCTGCCTTTACTATTTTTAGTGCTCTTGCTGTGTTTGTGAAGGCTAGCAAAAAGTGCATTCATCAGTCCTGGCCCACAGCCAAAGAGCATAGCAGAAAAGTACTCTTTGCAGTCCTTACTTCAGTTCTTAACTTCAGCTGGCATTGTGTTTTTGCAAGATTGTATTGTATTGTAGTTTTCTTTTGGAAGCAGTAGTAGTAAATGCTTAACACAAAGGTGTAAGGCATGACTCCCTCGAAGAAGGTCACTAGATGTGTTTGCAAATGCCAGATTCCACACAGATCTATTCATAAGTGCATTTACTGCTTAGGTCTAGAGTATAATGTTAATGAGTGTGTAGTTTGTAAGAGATTAGAGGCGATGCTCTTAAGAAAAGGAGGGAGGCCCTTCAGGCTTATCTGACCTTGATGAAGTTTATGGCCATTTCAGAAGAATTCACCTTGTTGGAGTCGTCACAGCAAATTGAAATTTGGACATTGCTCCTCAAAAAGAAAAGGACAGAGATGTATGACCAAAAGGGGAAGCCTAGGGAGACCCCAGAATCTGATTATTCATTGTAGGGTCCTGAAGTAGGAGGATTTTAGTTATGCAGAGGTGGTCAAACAGCTCTTAGCACTGTTGTCTGCAAAAGCCAAGGCCTCTGGGAATACTGTTTTGTACATAACCAGGGAGTCATCATGCTGAACATCCCACTGGACTAAAAACTCAGCTGTGCAGCAGCCATTGCTGACCAGAAGTCACTCCATGAACACCATTGTACAACTGGACAAGAGAAGGCTGGATTCTCTTGGTGATTGCAGAGGAAAACATCTGAGTTTGCAAGAAGTTAAAACCCAGGAATACCATCCTTGGGTTTAGACATTCTCATTCATTACCTCCATCATGCTAAGACCCAGATTTAGAAGGCCCAGACTTTTGCCACATCAAAGTTCCTGCCTTACGATGGGTCATCAGCCCTCACTGCCATCCTGTCTTCTTGTCAAGATTGAGCTAAACTGGCTCATAGCTTCTTTCATTTCTTACAGAGTCTGCAGCCTGATTGCAGCCAGCCCTATGTATCAGGAGTACAGTTCATATGAAAAAGAAAAGTCTTTCTTTTGAGACCCTGACCACTCTACTTTGAGGCTGAGGTGGAGGATCCAGACTGTGAAGACCCAGACGTCCTCACTCTTGTCCTGTGATACAGACAGTGCATCCCCCTGGTCTCTGATTTGCCACCAGAGAACTTCAGACTTGCCTGTCTCTTATAGGATCATAGGAGATTACTAGGCTGTTGACCAGGAAGTCATTTTAAGCTAGCCGTTTCATCCCAATGTAATACCATAGAAATGCTAGTCGGTACCCAATATTGGATTTAGTGATGACTGCCCATGTCCAGAAGGGTTGTGGGCTTTATCCCTGGTAAGAATTTATGGTGCACCAGCAACTTGTCCAGGTTCCTCTTGAACAGTGCTGTAGAGGTATCCTATTTCACATGAATTGGTAGCCTGTGCCTAAGACACAGCAGTCACTGGGAGTTTTTCATTTGCAAACTTTGAGGTTTTAGTCTCCCAGAAGAGGGCTATGGATTTTCAGAGGCTGGCTCCTGCTATGCTTTACCTATTACTGCAAGACAGTACACTCTCCAGGATGCTTATTTTTCATTATTATTATTGTTGTTGTTATTTTGCAGTTACCTTCTCTGAGCTAGACTCCCAGAATACCATGCTGCCAAGAGGCCTGACTAGTTCTGCAGCATACATGACCCCCTCAAGATGTTCATCATATTGATTACTGCTGAAGTAGCCTTAGCTATTATGGGTTATGTCCTTCCAAGGATTTAACAGCAGGGCATTTTCCACACACTCAAACAAGCAGTCAGCTTGAGCTGAGCTAACTAAAAAGACAAGTTTGGGTGCTAAGCTCTTCATAGCTTTCCTGCAGTTGAACAGAATGCTCCTGCGTGGGCTTTCAGGGATCAAGGGTCTGCTTCTGTTGTTTGCTGGACAGATAAGTACCCTTTGGGGAAAAAACTTTCACACTTTAACAAAAAATTTGTTTTACCATCTCTCATGATATTTTGGTAAGACTCCACATGAGAAAGATACAGTGGTATCTGAAGTTTGTTTGGCCCCAGCAATAACATCCTTTATCTTTTCAAATTCAGAAATTGTCAGAAGGTAAATCACATGGTGGAGACAGCAAATATCTTTAAATCCAGGTCTCCCATTCTCCGTCCGTGCTCCAAAGCAGTCTGTCACCACAGACTCCTCGGACTTTGCAGTTTCGGGTGGGATAAAATTACAAGTTGTGTGTGACACTTAGGACAGATGCAGGAACATAAATATAAAAGAGATGCTTGCCATGATCAAGGCACTCCCTCTCTGATTCATCTTTGGTTCCTAGGACCTGTTCATGTTGTTACAGGTGTGACGCCCCCCACTCTTGGTCAGTAATCAAGCAGCCTAAATCCTCACCACTGACACAGGAGAGGGACATTCACGTGGAACAAAAATAGATGCAGTATTTACAAATGTAGCTGTCTGCATCGAGCACAATTTCCCTTAAGAGCACACAGAGAATACACTCAGTCCGGGTTGCTGTCTCTCCCTGTCTCTCTCTGTCTCTCTCTCTCTCGCTATCTCTCTCTCCCTGTCTCTGTGTGTGTCTCTCTCTGTCTGTCTCTCTATCTCTGGGTCCCCAGTAAGACTCCCCACTGGCACAGCTGTAGAACTGAGTCATCAGCTGAATGTCCAAGCCAAGTCCTCCACCACTCTGTAAAACGACTACTCTGTGTCCCCGCTCCAAATAGCGGACACACACACACACACACACACACACACACACACACTGGAAAGGCTGGCACAGATTTACTAGCTATGGCCTCTTCTGCCCAGACTATAATGTAGGTAGACTGCCACCAGACACTCCAAAGCCAGCTACTCTAAGGCTCTTACAAGGATACCCAATTATACTGAGTGAAATTAATATTAATACAAATGATAGTGTTTGACCAGTGCAGTAAGTCTTTCAGCAGTGGCCACAGAGTCAGCAAATGGATATAAGTACTCTCAAAGTCTAAAGTATTCTCTAAAGGACCAGCCGCAATGAAAATAAATAAAAGAACTTGAAAATTCAGAACATCTATTTACAGTAAACACCAGAGTTTCAGTCCTAGAAAATATTAAAATAACACAGATGAATAGATTAGCACCATACCTCTCAACCTGGAAACATCAAAAATCTGGACAAAGGTCCAAGAAAAATAGGTACATATCTGTATGTTGATGAACATACACTTTGCATATATAATTGTGTAACCCCACCCGCTCCAGTGGAATTGTGGGATATCAACTGTCAAACTCAAATTGAACAGACAACCAAAATATGGCCCCAGACACGCAAACCGTGTAGCAAATGATAACCATTTTCTTTTAAAAGTGTAGCAATGATGTATGTTCACTGGGAAGGGAGAAAATGATGAACCTTAGGATTTTGTTTTTGGTGACTTGCAGTATGTGGGTTTTATGGTAAAAATAGGACATTTAATGGTAGGCAATATTCTAATCTTAGCAAAAAAATATTATAGTTTGCTAGGACCTCCAACAGTCATTCTTCATGGCCTACTGATCAGTGGCATAGCCAGTTTGTGCTGCCCGGGGCTGTCTTCCCCCCCTCACAAAATCATGATTGAATGGAGTCTCCCCCTGCAGCCATTCCAATGTCCTATTACTTGGCTATTTCATCCCATTTACCATAAACACTGTAAAGTACATACTGCTTTACTTCTACAATGATTTGGATTTCATTTAAAAGTTTTATTTTACATTTTACAACACAAACAGTAATAGAAATCTGCTAAACAAAGCAATGCAGTCTCACACTGAAAATAGACTTATTAGAACTTATTTGCTCTTGAAACTCACATTCATTGAAACAGCCAGTGGCAGATAAAGATTATCTTTGGACTATTTTCAAATGCTAGACCCCTTTCACATGAAACATACATGTGTTCTTGATACACCTTCCTGATTGTGTTAAGTTATATTCCTCTTTGTATAATACAGTACAGTTTATATTCCTCCTTGTATAATACAATGCAGTTGTTAGAGGGCATTTTAAATGTATTGTTTTGAACATATTTCCAGTAAACAATGAACAAAATGCATGCACCAATAATGACAAAACTGCCCAGTTCAGAACATTTTCTTCTTAAAAAGTCTACTCAAACTTCTACTGTCCATGAGTATCTGTAAATAAGCACAATCTCTGCAGAAGTAAGAGTCATCTAAATAATTCCACATTAATGAGATCTGTAACTAATGATGAGGTTGCTGCTAGCAAACAACTTTATATTTCATAGTTTTATCTACCAATAAAGTGCCTGTTGCCCTTGAGAAATAAATTGCCTATGTTGCATTAAAAAATGATAAGCTAGCATTATTGCAATAGGGAATGGATGGCAAACTGATAACAGGTTCATAGTTACTAGTTATCACCACCAAAGAGGACATTCTCAGGACTGCAGCATCCACCCCCTTTAAAAATACAACACAGTACAGTATCAGCAATGCATCTCTACATACTGTGGGAGTAGAACCCACAGCCTTCTGCATCAAAACCAAGTATTTAAACTATGCTATTAACAATGCAAGCAGACTCAGCATAAGCAGCACTAAACTTCTCTTCCTCTGAAGCTCTCTGCTCCTTGTGAAATCCACTCGACACTCAACTGTATCCCTCAACTTTGCAGCACAAGAAATCTGGAAAAAGCCAAAATTTATTAGGGGGGGCAAAGGCCCAAAAACCAGGGACACATTTTAAACATTGCTTGTATAATCTTGGAAAGTTGCTAGAATAAAATGTTGGGTTACCACCATGCATTTCACTGCCAAGTCATGAACCTCGGACCCTATGCACTACAGTCAGAGCAACATACCACTATGCCAAATCAGCCGTTTCCTGAAAGATTGGAAGACTGAAACTTAAATAGCTATCATTTAGTGAATTCAGTTCTCACCATAGCTGTGAACCTCTTAGCACAAAACACCTGGACAAAGCCAATAATGGGGGAATACAGCCCCCAACATATGCAGTGAATTCAGTTCTCACCATAGCTCTCAACCTCTTAGCACAAAAAAACCTGGACAAAGCCAATAGTGGGGGAATACATCCCCAAAAATAGGGGGAACAAATTTCAAATATTGATCTTATAAACTTGCTAAAATAAAAGATTTTGTGTTAGCATTCAAATGCCTGTCATTATTTAGTGAATTCAGTCCTTCACTGATTTGCCACAAAAATCCAGAAAACCACAGATTTTATGAGGAACAGAAAAAAAAATCTCGAAAGTTTCCACAGGTGGTGGTGGGTAGGGATGTTAGGGTCTTGCTACCTGTACTAAAGGTACAGGGTTTGAACCGGAGTACGTCTAGCCACCAGGTGTATATATACACACACACACACACACACACACACACACAAACACACACACACACACACACACACACACACACACACACACACACACACACACCTCTCTCTAAATAAGCACGAATATATCAAGTGCACGGCAGCAGAATAAGCATTAAGATGCCTTCATTGAAGGTTGGGTGTCGGGCTGGCAACTTGGCACCGTAAAATTCCACTGCCAATCATGAGCGGAACGGAGTTCCGCTGTGGCGACCCCTAACCGGGAAAAGCCAAAAGACTATTTATTTTATATATCTCATACACAGCAATATATCAAGCAGCAGCTCTAAATATGCACCAAGTGCATGGCAGCAGAATATATCAAACTCTAAGCATGGTGACCTAGGCATTCAGAAAACTCACCTTGGCGGCAAAGTGCAGAATTAAAATATCTCTTCCCAGCTTAGCAGCAGACCAACCTCTAAATAAGCACAAAAGCAGAATATATATCAAGCACCAGCTCTAAATAAGCATGAATATATCAAGCCACACAGCAGCAGAATAAGCATGAATATACAGCAAGCACCAGCTCTAAATAAAAGCTTACAGCAGCAGAATAAGCATGAATATATTTCAAGCACACACACAGCAATATAAGAAGCACCAAGTGCACGGCAGCAGAATATACCAAACTCTAAATAAGCATGGTGGCCCAGGCTTTGAGAAAACTCACAGCTCTGCGGCAAAGTACAGAATCATCTCAGCAGCAGAATTAAAATACCTCCTCCCAGCTCAGCAGCAAAATTAAAACTCAAGTCCTCGGCAGTGTAACCATTCCTACAGCTTCCCTTCAGCAGTGTAACCCATTCCTGCAACTGCCCTTCTAAGTTTGTTCCTGGATTGGATTTGGAATCTTTAATAGCCTTGCAGCTCATAGGAAATGCTTGCATGTTATGTTGAGCTCTTGAGCTCAACTCTGACAGGCTGTTCACAGAGCTGATATCATCATGCACATGATGACGTCAGCTCAAAAAAAAAAAAAAAAGCAGGGAAATTTGGAAATTAAGGGGTGCCACTTGGGAACCGTGGTACCCCGTTATTTGGACCTCAAAACTGGTAAAAAAACAAGAAATTTGGTATGGTTGTGAGGTCTGATTCGCACAAATACAGAAAAACAGTACTAAACTAATCTCACTATATTTTCCTGAGTGATCAGAAAAATTAGTATTATCTGGTCAGTTACTAGAGCAAGGCAAGATGAAGTAGGTGAGGGATCCTTCTATGTTAGGTTTCAAAAACAGTGCTCTGAGTCTTTCATCTCATCTAGTATTAAAACATCATTTTTGCCTTGGATTATAGAATTACATCACATGCATCTGATCATCTGACTTTTGCTTCCCATACTACCCCCTTTCCTAGCAACTGACCCATAATCTTGCACATATGTGTCAATAATACACATGCATAGAGCTTTGCTAAGATCTGTTGCAGCTTCTGGAAGTCATAAAACAGTTTCAAACTTCTACCCTTCCAGAGTAGCAATTAGTTCACTGTCAAATACAATACAGAAGGCTTCCTAGTACTTGTTTTCTCAGACATTTGGTCTCTGGCTGCAATCAGAACTGTAAGATACCATATTTATGGCCTAAATTAAGTAATTTAATTTCACACTATTTTTCAGTTAGCTGGACTGAAATTGACCTTTCAAATTCCAGTATCCTCTGTTAGCATATATACATTTCCTCAGTTACAACAGTACAGCCTGATATAAATTGATACATGTTTAACGCAAGCAACTTTACAAATACATTTTCAACACAAGCATCTGTACGCATCAGTTTGATGTACAAATTACATGTAATTCTCTACAAAATTCCAGCTAGCTATGCTGGCATATGTTACACATCCACTGCCCTACTTCTCCTGACATAGCTGGCTATACCTCACATCGTCACAACAGGCAGTACCATAGTCATGTGGTACATTAAGTAGCAAGGGGGAACCAGGTCATACGTCATACCCCCCTCTGCAAACTAGCCATGTTAGCTTGGGATATAGCTTCATAGGACAGTCTTACTCTACAGGCATCCTGCATTTCGTCAGAGCAAAATTTTGTTGCAGGCAAGATGAGCAGGACAAGCGCAGACCATAACAAATAAAAACTAGATCAGGGGGTCTTCCAAGAATTTTGTCCCATCTGCCTCTTGTCTGAGCAATCAGATGGCAAGATTCTGCTCAGAGACTCCATGCAGGAAGGTCTGGAGGACAGATAACCTTTTCGTTTCCTTGGACAAGAATGCTCCTGTATGCTTTTCTACCCTTTCCACTGATATCCAGAGTACTTCAGAAGATAAAGGAGGACTCCCCCAAGATCACTATGGCTCTCTTCTGGCCCAGGCAGCAGTGTTTCTCCCTTCTTTTGGAAATGACCAGGGCCAATTTCTACAAGCTTCCTTGTTTCTTCTTAGAATGGATCTACCCATACAAGAAAAGGGGTGTTTGATGCACCCCAACCCCAATCTACTTCAGGCGACTGCCTGGATGATAGGGTCTTAATTCCCTTTAGGGACCTTTTTACTGGGGATGTACAGCAGGTACTAATTTAGGCAAGAAAGCCTGCTACTAGAAAATCATACATACGCATATTGAAGAGGTTTTCTTCTTGGTGCTAACAACATAACTAGCACCCATGGATCCTCTTCTTTTACTGCATTCTCATATCAAAATGTTTTTGAAGTGGGTTTTACGTAAGATGCAGCATCATTTGCCTTAATAGAAACCTGCAGCATTTATATGTAGTATAGCCAAAACACCAGCATTGGAAGGCCCTTGAAAATTGTTTGTCACAAAAGTAGTTTCATTGCAAGTACCTCAAGGGGCTCAGACCATTGCAGTCTCTTTTTTTGCCATATTGTACCTTTGAATAGCTAGTCTTCTGCTATTCAAAAATCTGAAAAGTTATTTTTATTATCTAACCGAAGGGTAAAATGTTCACATAGACAAACCTTTCAGTTAAACTGCAAGAAAAATCTAGCCAAGCTAGAGTTTTCACTGTTTACTACCTTAAATCTCCTGTAGTGGAGGCCCATGGGAAATGTGCAGATGTATTCTTGCGGGCATAGTGTATCAGGTACATGGCTTCTAAATGCCCAAGGCTTTTTACTTTGTCTTTATAGATACAGTAAGGCCAGTAAAGCCAGACTGCATTAGCTGAAGATAATATGAGAAAGATAATGTAGTTTGGCTTTATCAGCCTAAATGTATCGATAATGATTTAATGAGTTAAAAGGTAAAAAGCTATGGGTATTCAGATGCCTTACGGGGTCATTTGCATATATCCCATGGGCCTGCAATACATGAAGTTTAAGGTATTATGCAGTGAAAACACTAGCTTGGCTGAGTTTTGATCGCAGTTTTTGACTGAAAAGTTCTTATTTGTCTTCGTTGACTGGGAAAGTCGGACTGGATAAAGTCCATTCTCAACCAAGGTCCCATGAAGGAAAGTGCCAGAGGATACATTAAAGATATTCATGACAGAGCAAATTATTTAAGTTGAAGGTGAACAAATGGGAGAAATGCTGCAGGTTTGTGTGTGTGTGTGTGTGTGTGTGTGTGTGTGTGTGTGTGTGTGTGTGTGTGTGTGTGTGTGTGTGTGTGTGTGTATGTATGTGTGTTTCTTCTTGGAATTGAAATTTAACAGTGCTAATGTAGAAGTCTGCTAGCTCTTTAGTGCAGAGTGATGAAGCTCTGATGGCACAGGTTACTCAAGTTTGATTAGTGTCTCGGATACCTGTAGGAGATGACTGGGCAGGATGGGAGTGAGTGGTCATTGCCTGCTAACTCATTCAGGGGGAGGCAAGGTTCTGGCTCACTATACAGGTGACACCTATCAGGAGCACTAGGTGCTGCACCCACTGAAGGTCAAGCCTGATGAACCTGTCTTGTCATAGTGTAATTGCACTAGGAAGCAGAGGGAACATCCCCTGAAAGCAAAGCAGAGTTCTGAAGAGTTGGTGAGGGAGAAGGAGGTATTTTCAGAGGGGAGAGAGTAGACCACTTCACAGGACCAGATGGAAAAATGACAACTAATGTGTAGTTCTCTTTTCCTTGGAACAAATAAGCTGGTAGGGAGTAGGTAGAGGAGCCATCAAGTGAGAACCTGTGGGGAGCAAAAAATAAAACTCATGATGCTGATGGTTACTATGTTAAACAGAATTATTGATGAGTCATCTGTGGTTTCTTTGGTGGTGCCTTCTCTTCTTATTCAGCTGCATCCTTCATCCTCTTTCACCCCTATGAGCAATGCTCGACCCACCTCATTTAGGTCATAATTTACTTACTGAAAGAACACACACGCGCACACACACACACACACACACGCGCGCACACACACCACACGCGCGCACACACACCACACGCGCGCACACACACCACACGCGCGCACACACACACACACACACACACACACACACACACACACACACACACACACACACACACACACACACACACACACACGCGTCCCACACACACACACACAGACACACACAGACACACACACACACACACACACACACACACACACGCCACTGAGGGAGGGGCTAGGACCTTGCACTGAAAGTACTTTGTTGGCAGATCTCTGTAGAGGGCACTATCACCTCCATGGTACCCATCCCTTCATCGGTAGCCCTCTTTCTGGAGGCTTTCTGTGGTGTGTACAACAAATAGGCTGAAGACCCGTAGGAGGAGATTTGATACACATGGAGGGGGAGGGGATACGAAAAACAAACAAACAAAAAACGTTCTCTCTGTCTCATATGCAGGAAAGAAGTGGCTGTTTGAGGCAGTGTAATTATTTTAAGAGTGATTTCAGATACAAGGCAGCAGAGCATTGCTACACTTATGATGATATCCTGGATATCCTGAAAGATGATCCATGTAATTCTTGTGAGCACCCAGCCACTGTTGCTGCATTTCCCCAGAAGACTGTGTATTTGCCTTTGTTCCTACCTCCAAGGAATGATTTCTGTGGATGGACATCCTAAGCTAGATATCACTGTTTTGACATTAACTGAAATCCTACTTTTCAGAACACTGCTTTCCATCCCACTAATAGAGTCAAGGTTCTGGACAGGTTTGGAAAGGGCATATTAATTTGTTCCATCTCATTTTTGAGGTCACTGATCTCCTTGACAGACATTATGTTGTCTGAAGTGCTGTCTGGATGGTTAGTTGCAATTTCATGAAGGAAACACTTGAGGCCAGACATCTACAGCTGCCATGGAAGGCAGCCTTACATTTCTCAAAGAACTCCCAACAAACAAGTCTTCTGTTTTTATTGAAACTGCTAAGCATTTTCATCCCGCAAGTGTGGGGACTTCTTTAGAATAAAACACACAACACAGAAATAACACATTTTAGAAAAGTAACCATCCAATGAAAGTGACTTACTAATGATTAAAGGTCAAGAATAAAAGTAAAAATTAAAACATTAAAAATTGCTTGAGCTGCTCATAAAATTCAACAAAATAATTTTAAGTTTGAAATAGAAAATTTAATAAATAAATGCGATGAAATAATCCCTTAAATATTTTTTTTAATTTTAAACTTAAACCATTAAGGACCTGCATTTGATTGCGCTAACTATAGATAGGTGATCTATCATCTTTTCATATCAACTGTCATACTAATTCTTTGTATTCTAATAGTGTGTTTGATTCACCGTTCCGTTCATTGTATAATATCTTGTCAATGATAACAAATCTAAACTTGTTAAACACTGGACATGAGTGTCTTGCTAAAGCAGTAGTTTGTTTCTTTCAGTGTCATAAACATTTTCATTAATCCTGTCTGTTAACCTCCTAACAGTTTTGCCTACATAAAATACTGGACGGGAGGTCGCTAAATAGTGTTCGATATCAGAACATTCGAAGTTTCAATACTTTGATATTCTGATATAGACCCAAGTACCCACATAGGGACTATCATCGATATACCTGCATGCATCTGCCACATTTTGCCATCTGTCTTGTGTGTTGTGCCCAGGTGTTGCGACCACAATTGCTTTCTAAAAGATTTTTGATACTCAGTCCTTTAATAAATGTTACTAGTGGAGCTCTGCTCAATCTCCCTTTTAATTCTAAGGGAAAAATGATGTCCTAGTATTTTCTCACAGCATTCATATACTGATGTGAATCAGCACTGAAAGGTAAAACTAGTGCACAAATTCTCTGTATATTTTGACTAAGGCAGGTTTTTTCAAAAATGTGCATGTATTGCTACATAGTAAAGGTGCAAACCTGCTGTGTCTGTCATTAATGATTTAATTTTTCATTTTACTGTATAATAAATCTGGGTAATTCCTTTCTCCGAACCTCGATAAGATATTGTCCATTTCAGTGAGAAACCACTGGATCAGAAGTTGTTGCTTTCATTTGATCTTCAACCTGAGGGAACTCTGATCTGGCATGGATCGAACTCTGCCGCATACTCCAGCATCGGAACCAAACTCCATGCTTCTGAACTACCCATAATGCCCCTGTCTCCCTCCACCCCTCAGGTCTCGTTTGCCACTCATGTAATCAGCAGCGTGTATTCTTCAGCTCTGAGCTCCACTTTTTGTAAGTTGTGATTTTTGGTTTTGGGTCTTCCTTGCTCTGTTTCTTCTCTCTTTATCTTTCCTAACTCTACCCCTCTACCCTGCCCCTGTGTGCTCAGGCATCTGTTTAAAAAAAAAAACTTCTCTCTACTTTCTGCTCTTTCTCGTGTGTGTGTGTGTGTGTGTGTGTGTGTGTGTGTGTGTGTGTGTGTGTGTGTGTGTGTGTGTGTGTGTGTGTGTGTGTGTGTGTGTGTGTGTGTGTGTGTGTGTGTGTGTTCCCTCTTCCTTATAGCCATGGCTGATACCCCCAAGCCTGGCTTCAGGAAGTGTGCAGAGTATGGGCATAAGCTTCCCCCTTCTGATGCTCACACTCTGTGCATGATCTGCCTGGCTGTCGCTCACCTAGATTCCTCCTGCTTGAGCTGTGCAGGCTTCAACCCCCATGTGTTGATCGACAGAAGGAATAAACTCACCTTGAAAGGCCTCCTCCCTCCACAGCAGAGGCCTCTGCTGCTTCTTCCTCCGCCCCGGCTTCTGGGATTCAACATCCTGCCAATAAGTCCAGGAACAGAGAGAAGGCTCGATCCAGGGAGCGGGATTGGCCGAGGATGCGGTCCTCAGACTGCTGTTCCTTGGTCATACCCTTGGCCAAGTCCTGCCCAGATCTGAGCCAAAGCTCCCCTCGGCTCTGGTTGCCTCGCTTTTCGCCAGAGTCTGAGATCTCCTGGGTTTGGTCTCCACTCTGTATCCAAAAAGGAGACTTGTGAACCAGCGACCAGTCCCAAACTTTAATGACAGATAAATGCAGATACGAATGTTAACCTAGGATCTGAAGTAGGTACTTCATTTGTCAGCAACCTGTGGGGTATCGGATCCGATCTCGGATCCGAGCCGGCAACTTGTTTCACAGCTATCAGATCCGAGCTCCTAGCTCCTCCCCTTACCCATAATCCCCTGCCAACCCTGACTGACCTCAGATCTAGTTTGCAGCGCTTAGTGAAAGCAGCTAGATTCAGAGCTTCTAGTATCGCAGATAAGTTTTCAACTTTTTGTACTTGTTATTGTAAATTTTTAGTAAAAAGTTTGAGTGTGTTAGGTTCCTTTTTATTTTAGCCTTAGAATCTTGTATTTTTTTGTTAGTATAAATTCCTCCCCTCCCTCGCTGGTGTGTAGTGTTTGTGTGGGTCGGTGTGTGATTGGGGCCTTGTGTGAGTGAGTTTGCTTTTTTTTGTAGCATAATGTCAGAGGCCCCAAAACCGATCTTCTCCAAATGCACCGAGTGTGGCCATAAGCTTTCACCGGCGGATGGCCACACTCGGTGTGTTCGGTGCCTTGGGGTTGAACACCTGTCCTCTGGGTGTGCTATCTGCGCAGGGTTCAACCCCAGGGCACTGAAAGAGCGGAGGTCGAAGCTGATCCTGGCGGGACTTTTGCCCCCAGATTCGGCTTCGGCCTCCGGTGCTCCCGTGGCCTCACCCCAGTCCTCGGTGGTGGCCACTCCTGCCTCTCTCCCCTCAGCCGGGACTCAAACTCCCGCTACAGCGCCAGAGGAGAGGGAGGCCAGGAGGGAGAAAAAGAGGGAGAAGCACCACAAGCGGCGGGCCGAGGCCTCCGCTTCAGCCCCCTGGCTAAGCGGGCTTCTCCCTCCATGGCTTCCAAGTCTCCTCCTCCTCCTCGGCTCCAGCCCCCATGCTTCTCACCGGGACCCGAGGAGGAGGAGACCAGATCCCCGTCGAGGCCATCGAGGCGGCACTCCCGGCCTGCCTTGGTGGCCTCATCGAGATCCACTTATAGCCTGTCAGATGCAGACTTGGACCGGATGACACGAAGGTTCATCCAGGCCCAGCTGCAGATGGGAGTGCTCCTACCCCCCCCCTTCGGGGGGGAGCTCAACGCCTTTTTTTGCCTCGATAGCTCCTTCTCCAACCCGCTTCCCGGTTTCGGAGCACCTGGAGCCGGGCAGCGTTGGAGCCGGGGATGGGTTGGCAGCGATGGTGCTTGGTACTTCAGCTCCGTCCTTTCCCTCGAGTTTGTCGGGTCCATCTTTGTCAGATCCGAGCTACGGATCCGAGTGATTCAGTGTGCCTTCAGCTCCATCCAGGTCGGAGCACATGGGTCCTCCGGATCCGAGAGAGTGTGACTCTCCCTCGGCCTTCGATGCAATGGAGAGGGCTCCATTGAGTGCATACGGCCCCCCGGCCCTTGCCTCGGCCCCATCCTGCATTCCCTCTCAGCTGGGTCTGGCTTCCATCGCCCAGCCACAGGAACCTGCTTCGATGTCTCAGGTCGTTCCTTTGGAACAAGATGTTGCTGGTGAGACTTCCTCGGACAGCCCCCCCGAGGATGTTCCTCACAAGCGGAAGTGTAAGAGGAGGCACGTGGACTCCCCTGAGTCCTTAACAGAAGACACGGACTTGGATGAAGGGGAAGGCTCCCCAAGGTCACCCCCCGAGGATGTCTCCTTTGGAGACATCATGGAAATGCTCAGGATTAGGGGGAGTGGTCTGTCCCCAAGGCTTCCTCCGATGAGTCCGTGCTCCTGGAGGCGTTCGAAGCAGGCCCATCTACCTCTTGGGTGTTCCCTCCGCCCGACCCCCTGGTGGACCTTATTACCACCAGGGCGTGGAAGGAGCCGGACACTATGGAGCCAGTTCCCAAATGCCCCGATAGGATTCTGAGCCCCCCTTCAGAGAGGTCCTACTGGAGCAAGCGTCCCCCCCGTAGATGCCATGTTGGTGGCGGCAGCCACTAAGAGGGAGTTAGCTCAGGAGAACCCCTCGGTCCATCCACCGAGCAAGGAGTCCCGCTCGATGGATCGCCTAGGGAAGCGGGTCTTTAGTTCAGCGACCTTCTCAGTAAGGTCCCTGAACTACATGGCACACATTAGGATGCAGCGAGACCTTATCAAAGAGTACGCTGCTTCCCCCCCGGAGTCCATGTCGGCAGAGGACAAGCAATTGTACTCCACTCACATGGCCACTCTAAGATCTATATCGAATATCTCTATGCGGCTTTTGTCCCATGCCACAGAGGAAGCCGCTAGAGCCAGCGGAGCAGGCCTAGTCATGAGATGCCAGGCCTGGCTCCAACATTGTGACTTCGCGGAACCCTTCAAGGCGTCATTTGCGAATGCCCCTTTCGTTGGTTCTGCCTTATTTGGCAAGACAGTTCGCAAGACTTTAGTCCAGAGCGAAAAGGACGGTAAGATGTTGTCTGCCGTCAGAGTCCACTTCTCTGCTCCCCAGAGGTCCTTCTCGAAGAACCAAAAGGGACAGAAGAAGATGTGGTTCCGGAAATCGCAACATTCCCAGCCTGCTCCGGACAACCAGTCCTTCCATGGCAGAGGAGGACAGGGAGGACGCCGCCCTAGAGGCAGAGGGGGCCCGAAGAATTTTGGGTCCAGAGAAACTTTCTCTGATTGGCCCATGCAGCAACCCTGAGGGGTTGCCCGACTGCTCCAGTCGGGGGGGGGGTGTTTCTCGAGGCACCTGGCAGCTTGGGAGTCCATCACATCAGATCGCTGGGTGCTTCGTATCATATCCAGAGGTTACCAAATTCCCCTGTATCATGTCCCCAAACTCAGAAACCTCCCCGATGTACCACCTGATCAGAGGGAGGTAGCAGCTGCAGAAATTCAGCGGCTCCTAGAAAAAAGAGCCATCCAACCCGTCCCCCCAGACCAGCGCAGATTAGGTTTTTACTCCAGGTTATTTCTGGTGCCAAAAAAGACGGGGGACTTGAGGCCAATTCTCAACCTCTCCCTTTTGAACCTGTCAGTAACCAAACAAAAATTCTGGATGGTCACTCTTTTGCGGGAGAATGACTGGATGTGCTCAATAGACCTCAAGGATGCGTACTACCACATTCTGATGGACAGACGATCCAGGAGGTTCCTCCGCTTCCGGCTGGGAGCCAGTCACTACCAGTTCAGGTTCCTTCCCTTTGGCCTCACCACAGCCCCCAGGGTGTTTACCAAAGTATTAGCAGTGATAGCGGCCCACCTGAGACTCCAGGGAATGCAGGTTTTTCCATACCTGGACGACTGGCTCCTGACCGCCCCGACAAGGCATCTACTTTGCTCAGCCAGGGACTACTTCCTCTGGCTTGCTCCCTAGTTAGGCATCACCATCAACAGGGACAAATCTTCTCTTGCTCCGACTCAGGTGTTAGAGTTTATAGGGGCCAAGTTGGATACAAGAAACCTTCTAGCATTCTTGACTGCGGAACGACAACAAAACCTGAGGCTTCATGTGCGGGCCATCCTCCAATTAGAAGCCCCATCGGCGGAGTTGGTCCTGAGGGCTCTAGGCTCCATGGCGGCGGCAATCACTCTTTTGCCATTGGTTCATCTAAATATAAGGGTCCTGCAATGAACCCTTCAAGTACAGTGGTCCTTTCTACATTACCCCCTAAGCCATCCTATTCCCCTCAGCAGGGCTTGCAGGAGTGCTCTCTTATTGTGGCTCTAAATCTCCAGACCTCCATACGGGACGTCCCTTCTCCACGCCTCCTCCCCCCTCAGGTGGGGGGGGGCATTGCTCAGGCAGGACGGTCCAAGGCACGTGGAACAACACAGAGACCTCTTTGCATATCAATGTCCTGGAGATGAGGGCGGTGCTATTAGCATTGCAAGCACTTCAGAACCTTCGTCCTGTAGGAACTATTGCGATACAGACAGACAACATGTCAGTTGTCTGGTACATCAACAAACAGGGGGGAACCAGGTCCTATCCTCTTTGTCGAGAGGCCATGAGAGTGTGGGAATGGGCGACCTCCATCAACCGCTTTCTTATTGCAACGCACATTCTGGGACTGACCAACATTCTGGTGGACAGGCTCAGCCACACCATCCTTTCCCCTTACGAGTGGTCTCTCAATCCCCAAGTAGTAAAGCGGATTTTTGCCGAATGGGGGCAACCCTGTTACGATCTCTTTGCTTCTCCCTCAAATACAACAGTTACTTCGCTCTAATTCCCCCCTTCGGGGAATCCCCGAGAGACACTCTGGTGCATGCTTGGCCTCCCGGTCTACTTTATGCTTACCCACCTCTACCTCTGATGTTGAAACTCATACAGAAAGCCAGTCGGTTGGGGAGCAGAATGATCCTCATTGCCCCATTCTGGCCTCGTCAAGCGTGGTTCCCTTACCTGTGGTCTCACCTGGTAAATCCTCCTTGGATTTTGGATCCCCTACCGGATCTAATATCTCATCCCCTGAATCTCCCGATCCCGAATCTGGACAACCTCAAGTTGACAGCTTGGCTGCTCCAGTTCCACTCCTAATCAGGACTCCCGGAATCTGTTCCCCAGTTAAAGCCATCCTTGTAGCAGCACATAAACCTTTCACTAGGAAGGTCTATCGCAGTAAGTGGAAGCGTTTCTCCATCTGGGTGGAGAATCATAACTTAGATCCCTTCACAGCGCCGTTACCGACTGTGTTGGATTTCCTTACAGGCCTGTTTCATCAGGGGGCTAGCTGCTCTACGGTCAGGGTTCAACTGGCAGCTATCTCTCATTATCATGTGGGACATGAGTCAGGTCCCTTGATTACGGCTAAATTGTGTAAGACCTTTCTAAAGGGTACCTTCCTGCTCAGACCTCCTGTCAAGGAAGTTATACCCCCCTTGGGATTTATCACTAGTCCTACAGGCATTGACAGCTTCCCCTTTTGAACCTGCTGCTTCAGGTGATCTTAAGGACCTATCTTGGAAAATGGCGTTCCTTGTCGCTATTACTTCAGCGAAAAGAGTTTCTGAGCTTCAGGCCCTTTGTGTTAAACCCCCCGTACTTGGCTTTTCACCAGGATAGAGTGTACCTCAGGATCAACCCCTCATTTCTTCCCAAGGTGGCTTCAGAGGCCAATATCAATCAATCCATTAACCTGCTAGTCTTCTTTCCTAAGTATCAGAACAAAGGAGAATACAAACTGCATTCGTTAGATGTGCATAGACAACTGCGCTTTTACATTCACAGAACTGCTGGTCATAGACAATCCGACCAGTTGTTCATCTCCTTTGCCAGATTTAACTTGGGTAAACCTGTCTCTAAGGTCACTTTATCACGATGGATCTCACAGTGTATTCTATTGGCCTATGAAAGTTCTGGGAGGCCCGTTCCTCAGGGAGTTCGAGCACACTCTACTCGTGCTATATCTACCTCCGCTGCCTTTAGGTCTAGAGTGTCTTTAGATGATATTTGCTCCGCAGCCACTTGGGCCTCATCTCATACCTTATAAGCTGGACGTTATCTCCAGAGGGAGAGCATCTTTTGGCTCTGCAGTGCTCCGGAATATCCTTCCATGATGACCGCCCAAGATCCAGGTAGCTGGGGACTCTGTTCCAAAGGTTGCTGACAAATAGTTATGTACTCACCATAACGTTCCATCTGAATAAGAAACTTCATTTGTCTGCAACCATCCCCCCCTCCTTCCCCCTGACCTTCAGAAGTTTTAGTCCCTGGATGTCCTTCCTCTAGTAACATACGGGACGTATTTAACCTTTTTAGCTGCTTGTATGAGGGCAAACTTGATCTGAGGTCAGTCAGGGTTGGCAGGGGATTATGGGTAAGGGGAGGAGCTAGGAGCTCGGATCTGATAGCTGTGAAACAAGTTGCTGGCTCGGATCCGAGATCGGATCAGATACCCCAAAGGTTGCAGACAAATGAAGTTTTCTACTCAGATGGAATGTTATGGTGAGTACATAACTTCTTATTTCGTCCCACCTGTAGAGAACCAAGTTCTGATAAAGTCTCTACAGGTGGGACGAAACCTAGGTTAACATTCGTGTCTGCATTTATCTGTCATTAAAGTTTGGGATTGGTTGCTGGTTCACAAGTCTCTTTTTTGGATACATTTGTGGTTGGTTACGAGTTTGTTTTGGTCTTCACTCCCCCCCCCCCCCAGCGCCATTCCAGGCCTGGGTCAGTAGCTTCTTCTATCTGGTCCTCTCGGAGCCTGTCCAAAGCCAAGGTGGACAGGATGATGTGGGAGTTCATTAGGGCCCAGATCCAGTTGGGAGTCTTGCCTGCCCCATCCCCCTCTGGGGGCCAGGGGCATGCAGTCCACCTTTTTCCCTTTCACTTCTTCTCTGATCCGACTCCCGGTTTCAGAGTAATTGGATACGAGGTTCACCGGTGTTAAGGGGTAGGTGTCAGTGGTCCCTGATACCTTGATGCTGACCATTGCCCTGAGTGCTTTGGCTCTGACATTCTCGCAGCTGTATCCTTGGCATCTGATCCAAGGGAATAGAGTCATCTTCGAGGCTTTCAGGGTCATCTCTTTCTCTTGGTGTCAGAGGCTCAGCTCCAGCTCCCCGTTCGACACAGGGAGCAGCGTATCGGACCTCTGCCATTACGACTTTGGGGATCTGCTTACCTTCTACCTTTGAGGTGGTGGAGGGGGTCTTCTCGGCTGTTCCAATTGCTGTGATAGTTAGGACTCCCAGTTTGTCTTTTCCTGTTAAGAAGTTCATGGTAGCGGCTCACAAATCTTCTACCAGGAAGGTTTATTTGAGTAAATGGAAGCGTTTCTCGATCTGGGCCTCTCAGCATGATCTGGATCCTTTCACTGCACCAGTTTGAGCCATTTTGGAATTTTTGGCGGACATTTTTAACCATGGCGCTAGTTTCTTTATGGTTAAGGTACTATTGGCAGTGACTTCTAATTTTCACATAGGTGAAAATTTGGCTTCTTTGGCTTCTAAACTTTTTAAGGCCTTTTTGAAAGGTACCTTTTTCCTTTGGCCTTTGGTTAAGGACCCAATGCCCCCTTGGGATCTTACTTTTGTGCTGTAGGCCTTAGTTTCTTCTCCTTTCGAATCAGAATCCATGGCTGATTTGCAGTTTCTGTCATGGAAAATGGCCTTTTTTGTAGAAATTACCTCAGCCAAGAGGGTTTCTGAGATTCAAGCCTTATATTTCAAGTCCCCTTATATGATCTTCCATAAAGATAGTCTCCCAGCGGACTAATCCATCCTTTCTACTGAAGGTGGCTTCAGAATCTAATATTAACCAGGTCATCAATTTACCAATTTTCTTTCCAAATTTTCAAAATAAGGGAGAGGACAGTTTGCACTTGCTTGATGTTCACATGCAGTTATGTTCCTATCTGCATAGAAAAAAATCTTTTTGTAAGTTGGACCAACTTTTTGTTTCCTTTTCAAAACCTTTCTTGGGAAAGCCGATTTCTAAAGTTACTGTTGCTTGATGGATTTGTGAATGCATTTCATTGGACTATCGAGCCAAAGGGCATCTCCACCAGGGTGTGTCTGGGAGCATTTCACCAGGTCTGTTGCTAATTCTGCAGCTTTTTGGTCCAGGGTTTCATTAGATGATATCTGCTCTGTGGCTACCTGGTCTTCATCACACACATTTATCTCCCATTATAAGTTGGATCTTCTTTCCAGGGGCAGGGCATCTTTTGGCTCAGCCATGCTCCAGAACATCCTTCCAGGAGGACCTCCCAGGGTTTATTGGTAGCTGGGGACTCTGTCTCTCAGGTTGAAACTCAAATGAAAGCAACAACTTCAGATAAATAATTTATGTACTTAACATAATGTTCCATCTGAGTTGTTGCTTTCCATTTATCTTCAACAGTCTGTCGCTCCTCCCCCCTGCCTTGTGTGGGCTGTGTAGTAGACAGTATGGAAGAATTATAGCCCCTTTGTCCTGGCTAGTCTTGCATTATGGGTAGGGGATGAGCTTGGAGTTTGGATCCGGTGCTGGTATATGCAGCTCAGTCGGATCCTTGCCAGATCAGAGTTCCCTCAGGCTAAAGATAAATGGAAAGCAACAACTCAGATGGAATGTTATGGTAAGTACATAACTTATTTTCTTCACTTATTAATCTTGAGGTTCGTAACCTTTGTCCCTTTACAACACTTATTTTCTGCTGGAGCGGATTACAGCTATTGTAATGTAAGTATGAATTGCCAAAGGTTTTGTTTTGAAAAATATTGGTGGTGAATCTGTCAGTAGTACTGTCTTGTACTTTCTTTTTCCAGAGTAATGTCGAAATAACTGATATTCTCGGATCTTATTTTGTAAGTAAACTTAAAAAATTCAGTTATTTTTTTCCAAATATGACAGAAAAGACAATGTTGTTCCTGTCCTCTCCATAAGATTTATATATCACCCAGAAATATAGCTGTGGGTCTCAAAGCTCCCCACCCCCATACCAACAATAATCTATTTGTTAGATTATTTTCTAGTTCAGACATAAAACTAGTGTGTTGGATTTTATATGAACAGTATAAGCAATTTTAAAATGTTTTAATTTTTCATTTGATTCTTGACCTTTAATCATTAATTATTAATTGATTTTCATTGGACGATTAGTTTTTTTAGAATATGTGATTTCTGTATTGTGTGTTTTATTCTAAAGAAGTCCCTACACTTGCAAGATGAAAGTGCTAGCTTCATTAAAGAGAGAAAACTTCTTGTTGGTTGAAGTTCTGTTTTCTTTTGGTTTCTTTGTGGTGGTTATTAGCCTTATGGTCCTGTTTTAAATGCCACAGATAGAGCTTTTTGGATACCCTAAAGTACCCAAGAATGTGTGGATAAGGATCGTTAAAGAGATGAAGTTTTAAAAATTATTTGAATATTTTCTTTGTCAGTTTCCCCTCTCGCACTCACTCAGTTTGGAGCATGACAGTTTCACCTGAAGATTGTCTTCCAGATGTGGAAGAAAAACAGAATACCTGGCTACCAAGAAGAACCTCAATGGAGAGCATTCAAAATGCATAGTGAAGAGACCCCAGCTGAAGACTGAACTAGAGCATTATGCAATATAAGGCAGCAGTGCTAGCCAGTGGATTGTGTCACTGAATTAGAACTGGCTGGAAAGAACCTGGCGTATCAGCATTCTGCTGATTCTGAAACTGTAACATACAACAAATTTTGCATGTCTTCCTGCAAGGTTGCAAGAGCAAAGTTACAGGCTTAATTAGATATGCAGTATCTATGGCGAGTTAAAACGGACAGAGCAGATGAGTATCTGGGTACTTCCCCCTACTCTTTTCAATATGTGGTGGCAGTGATGTAACAAGTAGCACAAACACCTTTAATGCAGAATGCTGTGGGTTCAGTTCCCACACCAGGTAGATCAAATGCTGACACTGCAGTGCAGAATAAGGGGGGGGGGTGGCACTCATGAGTGTACTGTCCTTTGTATGAGATATTAAACCGAGGCCCCATCTACTTGAGGTGGTGGTAGCTCAGGGGGAAGTAAAAGATCCCACAGCACCTATTGAAAAGAGTAAGGGTCTTTAATTTGTAAACAAAAATAACTCTTATTTACAAAATATTTATATATTTACAAATATTTACAATTGCACAAATACATAAATACACCAATCTGTTTACATATATTCATAATTTCCTTTACAGTCGTACTAAATTTTCTTCTCTATTAGACCCCTACTCATTCTATCATAACTACTATCTAATTTTACGTAATATTGTTGCTAAAATCTATTTACCATTAAACATAATTTTATTTATTCTTTCATTCTGTATAACATAAAACTTTTTATCTATTCTTTTAACATATTCTTTACTTTTTTTCTTGTAATATCCATATTATTTCCACCTCCTTCTCCATTAATATTTAAATGTGTTATATTATGAAATTGTCATTTTTCTCTATGTGGCCTCTACTGAAAATGGAAATATATCCAGTTAGACTAGCCCGGTTAACAAATGTAAAATAAAATAAATAAATATATAATCATGTCCATGATTATTTTATCCATTTCTTTTATATCTTTGAAAAAATCTTCTTTACATAATTTTCCCCATAACTTTTTTACTCTTACATTTCAAAAACACATGTTCTGTAGTTGTTTCTTCTTGACAGTGTAAACCTATTCTATCACTTTTTTATATGACATATTTTCTTTTACTGGTAATTTATCTATTACCACTCTCCACAAAAGCATGGCATTCTATTTACTGATTACACAATTTGCTTCTTACTTTTCTAGCTTTAAGTTTTTTCATCTGTTAGATTTTCCCATGGTTTTACATAGTAATGTTTTGTCATTGCATTCTTATACTATACTTTTCTATATTTTTCTATATTATCAATTTTTGTTTTTCTCAAAAATATTTTTTCTTGGTAATTAATTTTATTCCTTCATTTATATACTGTTTTACACTTTTTTTTACCATACCCCAAAATTTATCATACTTATGTTTATAGTTTTACACTTTTTTTTACCATACCCTACAATTTATCGTACTTCTGTTTATAGTTTTACTACTAATATCTCATCTTTTTCATTTATCCACATTAACACTTTATACAAATTTAATTAAGCAGTGAATACCATTGGGTTAATTAACACAAATCTCCTTTATTTACATGCAAAACTTCTCTTTTTTACTGGGTTTAATTTAGAACCCTATATAAATAAAAAATGCCTGCAGTAATTCCTTTTTAAATACTGTTGGCAGCATAAATACACTTGCTAAGTATGCTATTTTTTCCATCAGTACTGAATTTATCAAGTAAGCCTTTTTTTCTGAATGATAATTTATATGTTCTCCAGAAAAGACAGGTTTGTTTTATTTCTGTTTTATTTCTGTTGTTTTTCCCACTGAATTCCACTCGCATCTTTATTCCCAAATTTTACACCTAGCACAGACATTTCATCCAATTGTAAAATATATAGCCCTGATCTTTACTACAACACTTAAACCTTTACTTTTTTCTTTATTTAAATCTACCCCTATCATCTCTAGACACTCATTTGTGTAAATTATTACTTTTATCCAAATTTTGTTTTTGCAATTATTATGTCATCTGGATATGTTAACAGAACTGGAATTAAATTCTTAACCCTTCAGGTGCTATATACCTCGCCTCCTTCATTTTGTAATTTATTTCACATACTATCACATTCATAACTAATGCAAAGAGTATACAACTCATTGGACATCCCTGTCTTACACCATTCTTCATATGCACCTCTTGGCTTAACCAGCCATTTACAGGTATTTTTACTTTACTGTTGCTATACACTGACATACATAATTTCCTAATTTTTTCACTTGTATTATATTCTTTCATTGTTTCCCATAAGATTTCATGTCCAATTGTGTCAGATGCCATATTAATGATTTTGATGCTTCTTCTGTGTTCATATCATTCACAATTTCTCTTATCATTAATAATTATTGACAACCCTTCCCCTTTATATGCCACCTTCCATAATATTTTCCATTTTAGTTTCAAATCTCTATTGTGAAAGTCTGTGGAGTTTGGAACGTTTATTAAAACCTTTCTAAAAAGAATACACGGATTTTTTGGAATTCTTTGGCTTACTGCACTTCATTTCATGTCTATTGTATTATTTTCATAAAGATCTTATCATTATTCAATACTGTCAGTCTTCAGTTTTTTAATGGTGTTCTATCTTCCTTCTTCCATATGAATGTAAGTATTCCATTACATAATTCTTTATACATAAAACCTTCATTTTAACCATTCATTCAAATTCTTTAAAACATGTATATATTTTTGTACCAGTCCTTTAATGTTTTGCACATTTCATTCTCTGTTCCATGTGGCCCTGCAGCAGAATCTCTATGTACTTGTTCTAATACTTCATCTAGCTCATTTAAAGAAGCCTTCCAACTTTTTATTCTCTTTAGCTGTTAATTTCTTTTACTTTCCATGTTTTTTCACTACTTTCTTTTTTCTTTAAACATTTCTTGCACATATTGTACTACACTATTCATAATCTTTTCCTGTGTTCTTTCTACTTTTGCTTTTATATATTTTTTTATTTCTCTCATTATACTACCATCTTTCTTTACTGATCTCAAGTAACTTGATACTTCTTTTTTTCCTTGTAAAATGTATCTTAGCTTGTATAACAATTCTTGCGTTTTTCTTGATTCTTTCATATAATTATTTTTCTTTGTCAAAAGTACTTTTTATCATTATGTTCTAAATCTTCCAATGCATCATTATATAAAATTTGTTTCAGTTCAATACATGCCCCTGTTGTAAGTCCATGAATTTTTTCCCAGAAGTTTTAACTTGCCACATCTTACAAGGTTCTAACATACTTTTTACACTTGCTTCTTAAATCACAGTTAAAATGTCATATTTTTATAATATTCATATTTATCACTACATAGTCTAAAATCTGATGAAATAAGCTTTCCCTTTCTTTACAATTAGCATTAGCATATAATGTTATGTATTCTTATTCTTTCCATTTTAAATCTACAATGGTTAATCTTCCCGTTTTTGCTCAAGTTACATCTAATATCTTTACCATATTTCTACAGCATATGACTATTCCAGAACTTCACTAGTTTCCCAAATTCCAGATCATCTTTCCTCCGTATAGTTTCTCTATTTGTAATTTTTCTTCATTTGTTAAAAATCTTGTGTCTTCTATTATAACTACATCTACATCACATGGATTACAACACTTCAAAATTCCTGTTCTTCTTACTATATTCTTAATACCATTCACATTTACAGAAAGCACTCTAAAATTTTATTTTTCCATTTTCCTTTAATTCATGGTTTTATAAGTTCATATATATACACTGAATGAATAAAAAAATAACTCCTAAAACTTAAAAAATAAAAAATCCAGGCCACAATTACTGGTGTAAAGTCCTTTATAAGTCCACAAAAAACACAAAGATGAGCACTTTCATCTTTCATCACAGAAGAAGTCTTGTGATCAGACGAAAGCGCTCATCCTTGTGTTTTTTGTGGACTTATAAAGGGCTTTACACCAGTAATTGTGGCCTGGATTTTTTATTTTTTACATTTTATAAGTTCATAGCTAATTACTGAGTTTATATTAGTACATCAAAGTATTACTACTTCGAATGTACTAATATCGAACCCTTTGTATCGAACGCTGAATATAGCGAAGCTGCAGAATATCGAATACTTTCCTAGGGAAAGTATTCGGTGGACTGTTTCTGCAGCTTCGCTATTTCCTTGACTGTGGAGCGAAGGTTACGGACCGGGTTAAGGTAAGTGTGTGAACGAAGGTGAGTGTGCAATAGGGACCTTGGGGTTAGGGAGCGGGTAAGGTGAGTGTGCGATAGGTACTTTAGGATTAGGGAGCTGGTAAGGTGAGTGTGCGATAGGGACTTTAGGGTTAGGGAGCGGGTAAGGTAAGTGTGCGGTAGTTACGGACCTTAGGGTTAGGGTTGGGTTAAGGTAAGTGGATAGCTAGTAGTGTATGTATGGTTTAGTGTAGGGTTTTGTGAAGTGTGTGTGTGCATTATGTATTTTGGTGTGCTTGCTTTGTGTGTATGTTTGTTGGAACAGCAAAATTTTTCCCTGGGAAAAATTTTGCTGTTCTGAGTGTCCATTGTGGTGTTTCAAGTGAAATGGTTTGATATTAGAACATTCGATGTAGTAATACTTCGATGTTGTAATATAAACCCCTAATTACTAAGCTAGCTGTATATGCTCTTTTTCATGCATTTCCTTCCTCTTTCGTTTTGTACTTCTCCATTTACATTTTCCTTTTCTGTCTTTTTACCCTTTTACAATTAGAATTCTGTTTGCTTTTATTACCTGTCAATTTATCTTCTTCGTCACTTATTTCAGAATCTTCTTCCATGCCCTCTCTCTTTTGTTTATCATCTAGGTTTTCTTCTGTTTCTACTACTAAAATTTCTTCCCTATGTTCATTTTCTTCATTTTTTCCCTTTCCTTACTTGCTTTTTCATTTTTGCAATCCATCCATAAATGTCCAATTTTGTTACATTTATAACATTTCATTTCACATTTTTGCATCATGTCCCATTTCCCCGCAAATATAACATTTTCTTTTGTCACAGTTACTTTTTTTTCACAAAAAAGCATGTTTTTTTTTTTTTTTTTTTTTTAATATTTGTATTCATTTCCAAAAACAAGAAAACATGAATGCAGGTTATTTATGACAATGAAGTATTTACAAATTATTTAAAAAGGTAGGCTAAAACCTCTAAACAGATATCAAACATTAAAACCAAAATAAAGTATTTACAAGGGTGTCTATTGTTGACATATAATTGACTTTCTATACAATTGTTTCCTGATTATAATCTGCTGCAGTCATTATTCTCCAGTATTTCAGTTACTTTTTGCCATGCTACGTATAATGATGTGGTTCTTTCAGTTCTTCCTTTAATAGTGTTCATTTCCAATTGCGATACTGCTGACACCATATTCATGAATTGCTTAAAAGTTGGAGAAGCTTTGGATTTCCAGTTTGATGTAATGTTCTTCCTTGCAATAGCTAGGAGAGTCCATAAGAGTACATATTTTGTTCTTGGCACACGGTCAGGTACAGGTGCATTAAACAAAATGATAGATTTGGAAATCTGGAATTTATCATTGAATACCATTTGCAGAAAATAATTTATTTTATCCCAATATGGTTTAATCAAATGGCATTCGTAGAACATATGTTGCCAGTCTGCTTTTATTGATAAATCACATCTCCAGCAGCCAATGTTTTTCTTAAACATAAGTTCCATTTTATGAGGGGTTACATAAGATCTGTGTATGAATTGCCATGTAAAAAGTCTCCAATGTAATGAAAGTGATGTCTGCTTTGGAGAGAGAAGAATTAGTTTTTTATCTCTGTCATTTGGCACATGTCCATTAACAGATCTATAATAATTCCATATTTTGTCATTATTATGAATTTTTATTTTTGTTTGTTTTATAAATAGATGATAAGTATCCCTTTCCAGTAATGGGTTGATTCGTTAGTAATATTATATGTTCTATAAGGTTAGGAACATTTTGTCTTATTGATGGTTGCATTGTTTCTTGTTTGCTTAATATATACTGTCTTAATTCTTGTACATGTAACCACGAACTATCTTCCATATTTAATTTCTGTTTAATCTGGTCTATTGTCAGAGGTTTTCCAGAGTTTAGCAATTGATGCCAATATATTAATCCCTTTTCTTTAAGCATGTTGACTACTTCCATATTAAATGTTATTATATTACCTTGTGTGTATGCTACTGGATATAAAATAAATGACCATGCTTTAATATCAGGATTGCTATTAATAAGATTTTGGAAAATTTTTAATGTATAAGTAATGTATTTGGAACTTATATTTTTATTCTTATGTATCATCATATATTCCTTCATCAGCCATAGAAAATTGTTTGGTATGAAATCTGTATACTTTTTTGCTACTACAAATCCTGATTTTAACCAGATTCTCTCATGAACTAGCTTCCATTTTGATGTATATTTTGTATTTAGCCATAATGATATTGTTTTAATAATGGATGAATGCAAATATATTTCTATGTCTGGTAAACCTATGCCACCTATATCCCAATCATCTAGATGATACTTCATAGCTATCCTTGGTTTTTTTGGATACAATAGGAATCTTACCATTAAATCATTTAATTGTTTTAGGTGCGATTTAGCTGGTGGCAAAGAACAAGCTTGTATGACATAAAGAATTTTTGGAAATATGATCATTTTAATTATATAAAGCCTTTCTTCCATTGAAAAGAAGAATTTATTCCATCTTTGTATTAGATTTTTAATATTATTTAAGGTCTCTTTATAATTTGTTTCAGTTGTAGTATCTAGGTTGTTAGTTATTATAATTCCCAAGTATTTAATTATATTATCGGTAGAGATATATTTATGGTATTTTTTATTTAGATCTTTTTATTAGTATTTATAAGCAATACATTTGTTTTGTTCTCATTAAATTTAAGACTTGAAAAGTTTTGAAAGTTTTGAATTGAGTCCCATAATGCTTTTAAACTGCTATTATTATTTTTTAAGGTAATTAAAATATCATCAGCAAAAAGTTGAATTTTAAGCTCTAGGCTGTTGTCTAGTTGTATTCCTTCAATATTTTTATCCATACTTATATAATTTGCTAAGGGTTCAATGACTAGCGCAAACAATAACGGAGAAAGAGGGCAGCCTTGTTTTGTGCCCTTAGTTATTTTAATAGATTTAGACAGACAAGATCCCAGTTTTATATAACATAAATAGCGCATTTGATTCAGTGAACTGGGATTATCTGTGGTTAGTTTTAGAAGAATATGGCTTCTCAAACAACTTCACTTTGTTAATAAAATCATTATATGAAAAAACAAAAAGCATGTTTTGAGTTGTCCCCAGTATTTTACAACACCCCTATTTCCATCAACATTTATCAAGCTTGGTACGTATATAATTTTTCTTTCTATTTTTAACACAGTGTTACAGTCCCAGCACCAGTCCATAAACCCCATTTGTCATAAACTTTTGCATTGTCCAGTACTTCCTTGCATAAAGCTTTCAAATGTCCTTTTAAGGTCTGTCTTTCTACCCGTGTTCAAAATTGTACACGAGTCTTGTTTGTTTCCCTGTTAAATGCTTTTATCACAAAGATTCCATGGGTTACAGTCTTTCTTTTTTTGTATTCTCCAAGAAAATTTTCCATTGAAAAAGCAGTCTCAAATATAATGTCAAAATGTCTCATTGTTAATAAGAATAAATGTTTTTACCTCATGTGCTTTTACACCCATAGTAGCTATTAAATTGTCCCACACTTCATACCTGTCAGTTTGCTTTATTTGCTTTGAATTCTTAACACGTACTTCTGTTTTTCATTTTCTTCTGCCTTCTTTTCTGCTACTCCCCTTTTGCCTTCTTTTACTTTCTTAGTATACGTTTCCTTTTCCATCTTACCACTATTCTTCTGGATTGTATCTGCATTCTTCTTTTGTATTTTCTCCATAATATTTCCCCAGGAAACATATCCTTAATTTTCTGGCTCACTCTGCACCACCATTCTTTAAATGATCCCGCAACCCTCCCAGCTGGAGGGTTGTAATTATACATCCATCATTTGCTGACTCATCTCCATCAACCAGGTTTCTTTGAAACATTTCCTCAGAATCCCGCATACATTCTCCACTCTCTATTTGCTTTTTCACTCATTTCTTTCACCAGTCCATCTCCTTCTCTCTACATCTGCCTCCCTGTTTCTCCAGGTCACCTCTGTGCCTGGAATGGAAACAGGAAGTGCTCCTCCAGAATTGGTCCCACTCAGAAGAGTGAAGAGTAAGGGAAGTTCCCCCGATGCCTTAACCAAATTTCCCCTAGTAGTATAAATACCACTTTGAGTCTCCCCTGAAAAGAGGCTACTAGGCTATTGGAACTAACCTGGTCAACAAAGAATGAATGAACGAATGAATGAAAATGTGCAGAGAGATCTTTTCATCCACCTGAGCTACCACCAACTGAAGTAGATGGGACCTTGGATTAACGTCTCATCTGAATCCATGCGCAAAGAACATGTAGACTTCACATTAACAGTAATTGGATGTCTAAATTGAACCCTGCAATGTTGGAGCTCTGAGGCAGAGATTTTACAATGAGTCACCATACTCCCCCACTAGAGGTGGTTCAGGAGAGAGTCTTGCCCACTGAAAAAAAGTTTTGTCATGCATATCATTTGTTTCCTGGTTATGGAAACGCCTGATTTCCCTTTTTGTAAGATGTGATTTGCAAAAACAGAGCTTCAGTAATTTAGCATGATCTTGTGCTGCTTACTGTTCTGTTTTTTTGTGTGGGGGCTCCAAATATTAAGTGGAAGGATTTTAAAATTACGGTGGTAAAGCAGCATTTTTTTCTGATTTGTGCATATTTCTGGGAGTGCTTAATAATCAGGAAAATGTATTGTTTTCTTTTCTTGTTCCTCATGCTTTGTGGTGATCGTTTTTTTTTTTTTTTTTTACTGGGTGAAGGGTAGCAGCAGTGCTTATGATGTGACACTAGACAGAAAGATATTTGTGATTACTGTAAAACCAAGAAAAGCTTGCTCAACTTTATTTCTTTACTGGACCTCTGGTAAAATGAGTGGACCAATATGGTGTTGATGCATAATCCATGGTCAGATGTTAGCAACTAATAAGAAGGTCAAGCATGCTTTACAGTAAGTTCTGTTAATTTCATATGGCATTGTTGGTCGTAAGTTTCTTTAATAGCAGTTAATGTGTTATTTTGAAGCTTATATATCTATCTATATATATGTATATATATATATGCGTGTGTGGATATATATATATATATATATATATATATATATATATATATATATATGTATAATGGTCAGGAAATGTGCTACCTGAAAATTGCAGTGTTTGGTAGGTTGAAAACAAAGTCTGCTGTGGTTCCCTATTCTCGTAGATTGATGCATTATGTATTGACAGCTAATGCTGTCATCAAGAGAAATACTTCTGGTCTTGAAGGCTTTTTCTTTCCTTTGCAGTTGTGTATAATACTGGAAAAGCACATAATTACAGGGTTATTTTTTGCAGTTAGACTAGTTTCAGCGATTGCTTTCATGAGGTTTGTAGCGAGTACAAAAGCAGAGGCTTGTGAGATTACAGGCTACAGCTGTGATTAAGTGGCGCTGCTTACCAGGCAGAGATGGTGTCTGCCCTCTGAATGTTCTTGTTTCACTGCTGCAGATACCAAGGATGCAAAGCAGAGCTTTCACTGACGTTCTCCAATACTGATTTTGTAATCGACCTAAAGAAAAAGAAATATATACCTTGCTGGCCCCTTTCTCATCAGTCAGTCTAAATGTACTTGCGCCATTTAGAACAATCTGTAGGAAAACAAGTTTCTGCTCATGGCTTAAGGAATGCTTGCTGTAGTGCTAAGCTGTGACGTTCTTGGCTGGTGATGGCCAGCCACATGGCTTAGCAGAGTCAGCTGGGTAAAATGTTGTTCCTTCTGGACCGTAAGGAACAGTTGTGAGGGTAAGCTGCACTGTTTTTATTAAGTGAATCTTGTATTGCATTTTGTACTGCAGAAATGCATAGCCAGTGTGGAGATGCAACTCTACTTATTTACTGAATGTTGCTATTGGCCGTTTAATAGGTAGCAGCATCTTCATTTTGTCACATACTTTGCTTGGTGTTCTGTGACAAGACACTTACAGAAGTCATTAAGTATTTTTCATTGTGTGCTTTTAATAGTGTTGCTGTTACAGACCGGCATCATATGAAGATTGTAGGAAATACATTCAAAAGTGGCTAAAGGTTAAATAATTTTTGAAACTGAAGCAGTTTATTGAAGTGGTGACTCAGTTAATCTAAGCACAATGGCTTATTACTAGGAATTTGCCATTTTGAGGTATTATCTGCATGCATGCTGTTAAAATGTTTTGGTTTTGTCTAATCTGAAACCTAGGTTAGGAACGATGGTTTAACAGTTTAGTTCATGGATGGTAAAGTAACTCTGCAGAGCGTACTGTGTCTTGTTCAACAGTTTGAATTAATGTGGACTAATCCAGGAACAGCACTTAATTCTGTTTACAGATTCAGAAGTACTACGTATGACTGTAATGTACTGGTGTATGCTTTTTCAACAAAGTACTACAGCTTGTTCAGTTCTGATGTTTTGTATGGATCCTAAATAGGTTGCTCATAATCATATTTTCCTGACCGTAATTAGTAGAAAGCTTAAAATCCAGAAAATTGGTCTGGAAGTTTTATCGGCACAACCAGCTTTTACTGTACTGACTGCATTAAGAAAATGTCACAGGTGTGCATACCAAGTATATATAGACTAAAATCACTGCAAATTAACATTGGGTTTGAAGCTGTATAATATTGTCCATCGATTTTTGAGATGTTATAGTGAGATGTATGTTTGTTTTTATCAAGAAATGTTTGGTAAACTATTCTTCTGAAAGTTATCTTACTTCCACTATGAATGCACTCTTCATGTACAGATTTAGAAGAGGTCAAATTTTACCCAGAGTTTTGCATGCAATAGAAGATGACTTCTTTGAGGAAAGGTGGAGAAGTGATGAGGGCATGCTTCAGTACTGTATCCCTGAGAACTGTAGGCTTGTAATATGCATTTTTACATAACCACAAAAAGTCACAAAAAAACGGACAGAGTGCTGAAAGTAGTCACTAATAAGCCAGAAAAGCACTAGGACAGCCGTTTACGCCCCAGGAACTTTTATTAACACAGCACAACACAATATAACGCTGATCACTTCACAGTATGTTTTCTTCCAAAGTCTTGGATGAAAACGTACTGTGAAGTGATCAGTGTTATATTGTGTTGTGCTGTGTTAATAAAAGTTCCTGGGGCGTAAAAGGCTGTCCTAGTGCTTTTCTGGCTTATTAATGCATTTTTAAATATAACAATTTGAAATGCTTAGAATTGTTAGAACAAGTTCCAAATGATCTGGGCTGAATGACCAAAAATGTGGACTTGCATATTCTAAGTCGGTTACTTTTCCTCATAATATTCCCTTTTTTCCAAGGTATGGCGATCTTGTAGTTTTTTTATATAAGTTTAAGGGAGACTTGCTTTCTCCATGTTGGAGTGTAGGGGATTGCTCCCTTTCCAAAAATGTATTTCAGACACTTGCTCTTCTCCTGGGTTTGTCTGTCTCCCCCCCCCAAATGTGTCTGTCTCTCTCTCTCTCTTTTTTTTGCATTCTGGAGCATGGCATTGTGGGTGTCAACATTTCAGGGAACTTTTTTTAAAGTTTATCTGAATTAAACTGTATATGGTCATAATGAGTCTAATGTGCATCCCTAATATGCCTTCGACTTTAGTAGCATGTAAAAATGTTTAAATAAATGTGTGTACATCGTGTAGTCATTATGTGTGGAGTTAAGGCCAGCTATTCACATTTGATAAATGGTGCTTTTCTGATCCTTGTCCAGACTGGTATATTTTAGAAGGGCAGTTAGTGAAAGACGTGAACCAGATTTGGAGCAGTTTCGGTAGAGATAGCATATGATTTCTGAAAATGAAAATTGTAAAAACTAACTCCCTTCCTGTGTTGATTGTAATTATGTTGCTGCTAATATCACAAACTGTTGACTAGTATGGGAGATAATGAGGAGCATTTGGACCAGTCAAATTAAGTGCTTTTTGAGAACTGAAAATGATTAAGTAGTTCAAATGGTGCAGATTGTACTGGGCTGGCAGGTTTTTTTTTTTTTTTTTTGTAATTTTTAACTCTGGTTTAGTATGTATGAAAAGGGTTCAAATAGTTTGTAGTGGGTGTCATGATTATTATCTCAACTTCATTCTGGTTTTATGTTTTCATTTAAATATGAACCTTGGAAAGTAGTATCTTTCTGATGTACAAATGTTGGAATCCACCTTCTGCTGAGAACCCCTTTCACTGTGCCCTACCTCAGGTCTTAATCCTAAACTGTTTACAGAAACTGTGGAGTGTGTATAAAAAACTCTTGTTCCAAATGACGGTAATTTTACAGTAAGATTTCAAAGTTTCAGTGTTTTATGCATATGTTTTGGTATATTTTCTTTAATTGTTCACAGAACAAATATCCACGGTTGATGTTGCTACATCACTGGTCTGCTGAGTTTGTTGGCAGGTGTAGCACCAAAACTTGATTTCTACCCACAGATATTTAGGGTAGTGTAGAAATCCTTTGCCATTTTATCTCCCACTGCCAAGCTGTGTGCCATAATACAACTTCATTATAAATAATTTTAAGCACCTGTATTTGGTTTACTGTGCACAATTTTTGCTCCGACTAAATATGAGCCTTTTTTAAGGCAGTGGGCATTTTTTTAATTTCCTACAGACTGTAGTGGGAGAGAAGGGACGATAAACTAATAAAAAAAATGTCTCAAATTATGAGAGGTATGGCTTTGAAACTTTGAAAATTGTAATCCTATGAGTAAGACAATATTTATTTAAAATGACACAAGTTTTAAGAACTGTTTGAATCAAATGTTGACTTATTTGATGCAGTTTGTTATGCAAAACATATCACCTGAATGCCACTAGAGGTACAACGCTGAAATATATATTTTTAGTAAATCTAATATGTACTTTTTACTTCTCTGATCTTAGAGTGATACCACAGTTATCATCCTGTTATGCTTTTAAGTAAAATATGCAGAATTCATTGTTTGCTTTCATTTCATTATAATGCAGTTCTGGGCTGTTAAAAACAGGCATATGCTATACGGGAACTTTTAACTCTCCATGGGCTGTTTTATGTTTATGGAATAGATTATGTCATATGCATTATTGTATTCATGTTGCTACACCACTCTTCAAAAGCATTTATACACAGCATGCATTTTATAAGTATTCCTTGATAGAAAAATGGTTCATTAGATGAGTGACTTTCATCACTGGTGGCTAAATGCCGTCATGTGGTCTTCATTAAGTTCTTAACAAAAGACACAGTTTGCTAATGATGTTTATTTGTCTATTGCACATCTTGGTTTCATTTGTTTTGCAAAATAAAAACTCTGAATAACTTACCCATGGCACCCTGGTAAGTACTGCACTGCTGTGTGTGTGTTTTTTTTTTTTTTTTAACTGTGTTTCCACGTGTTTCTTTACAGCTACTGTCATGCATTTCCTTTTAACATACATTGCATGTTCCCTTAACATCCATCCTACTTATATTTAGAGGGTACCCAACTGTTGGCACTGCATTACTGACTTTATTGTACATAGTACCCAGAGGGTGTTGCTGTTGGCGGATTCACTGTAGTACTGTTTTATAATAACATTCATTGCATGCATTGGGTAAAGTCAGTTTGTGGTACAATTAAAGAATGCGTTACTGTGTGTGAGGGACCACAGAGGTCCCTCACCAGGAGAATCCAGGGCCTCAAACAAACATCTAACATACACAGATAGGCTAAAAGCCCTATCTCTCTACTCGGTTTCATACAGACTCCTTGGAGGTGACCTCTGTCTGGCATACAGAGCAATATTAGACCCCGCCTTGATGAAGACTGCTGCATATCAGCAAGTCAAGCTTCACTCGAGCAACCCATATGCAAGACCTCAACCTGGTCTGTGATCTCAATAGGACTTGTTGGAGGGACAGATTTGTATCCCAGAGACTCCCCCACCTGTGGAGTACACTCCCTCTTCACGTCAAGCAGAGTACGTCATTGTCCGTTTTTAAGTGCAACCTGGATAACTGGATGGGAAACAGAAAATATACCCCTGGGATTCCACCTGTGTCCCTGCTGGACAGGGACTTTGGATGCTGACTTGTCTAAACATTGGATAAACTCTTGGCTAGGCTTATAAGGACCTCGGGGCCAATAGCCTAGTAACCTCCTGTAATCCTATGTGTCAAATAAGTAATTATTTCTAACTTTATTCTTCACATTCTGTGGTTCTGTGGGATAATGACTGAATCATAACATATTTTAAAACGGTAGATGTTTATCATTTCCACTGCTGCATTGTGGTGTAGCCTAACAAGCAACTTACTAGCTTCCCAAAACTCTAATCCTCTCCCTCACAGCCACTCTGGGTGCTGATAGGCTAAGCCTACTTGGAGAGAGCTATATAAGCAGCCAAACTGACTAAAATCTTCAGGACTTTCTTTCCCCTAAGTGAAGGGAAGAGAATTCATCCTTAATCGATAAACATAACAGTAATCAGAAAAAAGGAAAGAAAAGGGAACCCCTGTGAAGTACATACAACAAGAATGGATGGTGGGTGGGTACGGCTACTGCAGTAAGAAATTCAAGCATACACTGTTATGGTAAGTGTAACTTATATAACTGTACTATGTTCATAATTCCAGCTGCTGCAGTAGCCTGTATGTTGGCTACCATAACTTATCTAACCTTAGAGGAGGAAGGATATGAATCAGAGCCCATGGAGAGTGGTCCTAGCCATATCAGTCCTGGATGTAAACAACAAATCTAGTATGTTATACTAATGTAAATTCTGACCAATACAACACCCTCCTGTCCCTCTGCTAGCTTTAACTACATTAGTCCTTTATCTGGATGCATGGCTTGGATATGCCTGTCCTCCTTAGTTGCCAATAAATGTCTGTGGTACTGTATTTACAATTTCTACAGAAAAATGCATACCCAATGAAGTTAGTGCAAGGTAGCTCTTATTCTTCATATTAAACCGCCTCATTGCTGTCTGTTCTAATGTGCTGCTTCCTGTAACATTGAGTTTTTGTTCTTTAGTTGACTGTAACACTGTGTGCTAAAAATGAAAAGGGTTGTTAGTGTTTGACATTGTATGCTTCAGGACTTGAATGCACTGTTTACAGTAATGTTTAATTTTAACAGAGTGCATGTTTTGTTAAAAACTCTTGATGACATCTGTTCTCCTCCTGTGTTACTGAAATAGGTCTGTAGGTTTGTATAACTTGGAGAGCATTTTGCTAGAGATGTGTTTTAGTGATTTTCCTGTTTAGTCTGATCTCTTCTCTGGAACTTTATCTCCACTCTTCCTTTCTGGCAGCGTAGTGTACTTTTGCCTTGTCCCCTCCTGCTTTCCTGTTACATTCTCCCATCTTTGTACCACAATAATGTTGTTGTTCCTTCGGCTTTTCCTGGTTAGTGGTCGCCACAGCGGAACTTCGGTCCGCTAATGGTTGACAGTAAATTTTCACTGTGCCGAGGTGCCAGTTTGACGCCCAACCTTCAACGAAGGCACCCCCATTCACGCATGTCTTTCGAACGCCACTCGACCGCGGGGAGGACATGCAGACAGAAGGCACTCCAGCCGAGAATCGAATGGGAAAACCTCTTGCTGTGAGGCGACAACGCTACCGCTACACCACTGCAGCTATTTGTACCACAATAATACTAGTGCATATGAAACAGAGAGAGCCTCTTACCTTATTAGTACACTAATTGTTCAACTAAGTATATCTTTTTCCACATGGTTGGCCTGTTTACCTGCTAGCAGCATGCTCCATTGTGCGTCCTTTAATGTTTCTTTTTTTCTCTTCACTAGACAGGGTTGGAAACATTGTTTGAGAGCATGGATTCATTGTTAGGGCCACATAATAAAATGTAAAACATTTGTTCCTCTTATAAGAGGTGCCATCTATAATACTAAAAAAAAAAAAAAAAAAAAAGGAGGACTTCATGTATAGGGGAGAAACTGCCTTACACCCCCATCAGTGAAAGGAAAAGTTGCCCACCATCATTCAGAAGCACCTGCAATTTACCCCCCCCCAGCCTCTTCACTGTTTAAATACTTTAGGTAATTGTAGCAGCTGTTTTTGTGACCTGCTTCACAGAGTTTGTGTTACATCAGTGTTACATCCGTGCAGTTGTACTGCTCCCCATTCTGCAGGGTATGTTGTACCACTAGTTTACAGTGGTGTACCTTCACGTTTAGTCCCATCTTTTGGCAGCAGCAGCAAAACTCTGCCTCAGGCCATTTGTTTACCTTTGTTGGGCTGGGTGTGCAGACTCACTGGGTTTGCGAAGGCCCAGATTGATTGTCTCCCACGTTAATGGGAGATGTGGTCTGCTACGCTCCCCTCAGTTCCCTAGTCACCCCAGATCTAACACATTTAATTCCACAGCTCTCTTCACACTTTTTAATGACATTATAAACCTGCTTACTGACATAGCTACATATCAGGACAATTTCCACTCATTCACCCTCTCCCATTCACTGTAATACAGTTTTCTACATGGACATTGTCGTGAATCTGACATTTTCATTTTGTTCAGTACAGTCCATACATTGGGACATTGGAGTGCACTGTAATGTAATGCAGAGCTGTGTAATTCACTTGCGTGTAAGCAACTTGTCACACACTTTACCGTATTGCTAAAGATTCTTAACTAGAAGTAGTACTTTCATCATTCCTGCCTTTTAGGTACTTGTAGATTATGGGCAAAGTGTACCTTATTATGGGGCAACTTTCTCATTTTGGTTATTAAAAGAAACCAGTACTGTGCAGTACTTTACTGTGAAATGGTCTGTCACACATTTATTATTAAACATTTTTGTATCTAATTTCCATGGAAAATAATATTGGATCATATTAATTTTAATGCTTGCAAAAAAAAGTTGTTTCCATGTAACTTGTTAACCTTGCTTTGAGCTTCCCAGTCATGCAGATGGAAAGTTTTAAGCTGTACTTATGGTGATGTAGACATTCAGCCTAATTTATCAGGGCTAGTGCTTCTGAAGCTTTGCTCTTGTGTCTCAAGCAAAAAAGAAAGTTGAATCAATGATTTAAACATTTGTGACTGTTAAAATTTGTGCACTTGGCTTTCATTTATTTTAAAGAAACTATATGTAGAGAAACTTTGTTGTGCCAGGCTATATGAGGTGTAAAAGTATGTTGAAAAGTTACTGAGTATGTTTGTGTCTTAACTTGTTTCGAACAGATTTCTGTAGTAATTTTATAAATTTTGAAATCCTGTTGAGAATTCCGAACAGTGGTGGTTTTCTATGTTGTGTTTTTTTAAGACACTTGTATGACAGGAAGTATTTCTGTACTTATGCATATGTCCTCCATCAAACTGAGATGAAGGATTGTAGGAGGTTACTAGGCTATCAACCCAGAGGTCATTTCAAGCCTAGCCGTTTCATCCCAGTGTAATACTGTACATACTCTAGTCAGTACCCTACCTACCTAGTCATATACTGACATCACAACATATGCAACCCAGTTTTCAAGGGATTAACTGCACGTGAGTTCTGTCTTGATTTATGTGCATGTTAGTGTGTCACATGACCATACACCTCATTTTGCAGTTATGCTGATCTTAAATTTGTGATAGACAACCGTAAGTATGGAGAGCAGAACACTATACTGTTGATATGCTGGTGAAAGTGACAGTTCTGTGTGTGTGTCATGTCCTTCTGGATTGCAGTACAAACATACACAGCATGTGTGAACAGTCGCACCTTCTGGCATTCACAACATGCATATTTTGTCTTACTCTTCAACTTTTTCCTACATTCTTTCAACATATCTTAACTGTCCAACACTGCACTATAATAACTGGAGGAAGGGATGTAATTAAGCTGTATGTCTGTGGACACGAGGCATGCAGGCGCCATGGAGTGCTAGGTGCACTGAGGTGCACGTTAAGGCTTTTTTCAAAACTTTTGATCTAGTGATAGTCTGAACAAAAATCTCGACTAAGAAAAAAATGTTTTTCTTTCCAAAGGATGGGATAGTACATGTCCAAGGCTTAATATTTAATGATGACAATATAATTGCTGATAAACTGAGAGGGTCATTGTTTGCAAGGAAAACATAAATCTCATCATGGAATAATGCCCAGCTCCCTATACCCCCCCCCCCCAAAAAAAAAAAAAAAAAAGATTGTCATCTTCTGTGTACCATTGTGGTGTTAGACTGGCATAAAAGAGAACAAAGAACCTCTGTCACATGTTTCAAGATGCTGTTGTCATACATCTACACAATATGGATCTTAAACTGGAAGGCAGGATTTTAAGCATGTGTGATCAACCCAAGGTTGAAAATATTAAATGGCAAAATGATTCTTAGTGAATCCACAGCTGGTGAATTATTCATTCTTTGAAGCTGTCACTTCATCAGTGTAGTCCTCATCTTTAGTACATCTCCGGTCTATGAAGTATTGCTCGTAAGCTGTGACCTATTAAACCACCAGCCCAAAACCCTGTCAGATACCCATCAACAGAGCACCTCCTAGATCAGTCCTAAAAGCACCCTCTTTGTGATAAGTTCTTCAAACCTAGCATTATGGACAGTTGGACTACCCTTGTTTCTCCTACCAGCCTTGTTGACGTGTCCTGAGGCAGTGTAGCAACCTCATGTACACTGACAGCCCTCTACTAATAACTCACTCTAGTACAGAATGCAAGTGATGTATCTACACCAAGAATCTTGAATCCCTGCTCTGTCGCACTCAAGACAGTAACACAGAAGAGGTTGTCAACTCACCCACCACTATTCATATACATAGTACACATTCAACACATAAATCAACATAAGCAGAGGTTCTCTCAAAAACTTACCAGAGACCTCCAAAACAAAAGACTGCTACAACTAACACAGTTCCCTCAGCACCCAAGGCGCACAGCAGCACCAGTGTCTCACCTATCAAGCCCTTAAGGCATAAAACTCAAAAAACTAATTTTCTTGTCATTGGAGACTCCATAGAGAGACACACAGACATCCCCCTCACCAGGTTAGATAAGGAAACAGTCACTGCCAACTTGGCTGTCTGGGGCCAGGATTTGTCAGATCACACATGCACTCAGGTCTCTTGGCCACAAGTACCTTTAAGACTGTGTTGTAGCTCATGTTGGAGTGAATGATCTGAGACGTACCTCACTGGACTACATGGAAAGACATGATTGCTCTCTGAGTATGTGTCCCAGGCAGGTATGGCCCTAGCCTTGAACAGCATATTACCCTCACCTAGAATGATGCCACAGTATAAACAAAAAAATTATTGTTTTCAATAATTGGCTTAGTGTTTGGTGTCATTCAAAGGAGATACAGTTTGTCAGCCTAGGATGATATAGTCGATAAACCTCGCTGCTTTGCCAGAGACTGTTTGCACCTGACATGACTAGGGTTTCGGCTACTGGCAAAGGCTCTTGCCTATCCTATAGTGCCTTTTTTAGGCAAGGTCTCAAAAACAAAATTGTCAATGTGAAAATAGCCAACCATAACAAAATAAGGGTTATGCTGCTTAAACACTAGGAGCTTAACTCAAAAACTGCACACCCTGGAAGCACTTCTATCACCGGAGTATGTAGATGTCTGTGCAGTCACAGAAACCTGGTTCAAGGCCTCGGAGAGTACTCTGGCCTTACAAGGCTTTAATACCTTCCACACCTTCAGACTGCAAAATGTACGTGTGAGAACCAAAGGAGACAGTGTTTCTATCTATATTAGAGATAAATTCACCTCCCGACTAGTTAGACTGGACAACTCCATGGAGTTATTGCAAGTTCAGATTATTGTGGGTAAGACCCCTATTTAAGTCATAGCTAGTTCTAGATCCCCCTCCATGGATCATGATGCTCATGAGGTCTACTTTTCCAAAATGTAGTCGATCCAAATATCCCCACACACTCTGGTAATGAGGTATTTCAGTTATCCCACCATCAACTGAGAAGCCTACTCTAGCCCTAATTCACTAGCGCAGAAGTTCCTTGACTTCAACTCAAATGCCCTGGAACAAATTGTTCAAACCCCAACAAGAGGAACAAACATACTAGATCTGGTCCTCACTAACATGACAAACAAATGCACCACAGCAACTGTCAGACCCTCATTAGTTAAATCTGACCACACATCAGTCATCTTTGAACTGACGCTAACACCAAAACTCACAAAGGGTGAAGTCAGACTAAAAAACTTCACCAAAGCAGACTATACCCTCCTAGGAGAAGGTATAAATACATTCCAAGCACCACCCTCAGCTGGAAGTGGTAACTACATCAAAGCTTACATTAAAGCCCTGTACAATCATTTGGATAAGTGTATAGACTCTGCTGTTCCAGAGTGAATCAAAGCCAGAGCCCCAGGTAAAAAAAAAAAAAAAAAAAGCCACCCTGGTGGACATCCATCATCAACAAACTTTGCAACAAATGCAGTAAGTTGCTGTCTAAGAAAATTAAGGCAAGGCCCTAACCATGGATAAGCACCCTCCCAGCCTCAACAGGTAAGTAAGACAACATGTCAAATCCTCTAAGGGTAACTTTGATAAAAACTTAGCAGTCACAGCCAAGGATAATCGTAAGGCCTTTTACAGCTATGTACATAGCCTAAATGGTAGGACCCAAGCATGTGCTGAACTAGTGACTAATGGTATCACACACAGTGATCCTGCGGAGATAGAAAACCTGCTAGTGGACAGACTTGGCAAGAATTTCACTCCCTTATTGCCTCCAAACTTATCACAAACCTTGCCCCCAACTTCCTCCCTCACCCTACTTATCCAAAGAGCAGGTCATTAAAGCCTTGTTTAAGGCAAAAAGACACCGCTTCTGTGGGACCAGACGGCATCGCAGGCTGTCTTCTAAACAAACTAAAACATGAACTGACATCACCATTAAGTACCCTATTCAATCACAGCCTAACCACTACCTTTGTTCCTACGCAATAGAGAACAGCAATACTTATTCCCTTCCACAAAGGTGACTTAGCAACAGACCCAGGGAATTATAGCCCATAAGTCTGACTAGCCTTGTCTGTAAACCCATGGAACGTATTATCATGGATCTCATAAATAGACATAGGTAACCTCCGAACCCTGGATCTGATCCAATTTGGCTTCGTTAAGGGCAGATCCTGCATGTTAAACCTGGAGAATTTCTTTGAAAATGTGACCAAGGTCATTGATGAGGGCAAATCTATGCACACGACAGCATACCTTGACCTGGTGAAGGCTTTAGACAGAATCCCACATTCAGGCATTACCGATAAATTTAGCAAACCGAATGTAAACTCCCTTCATTGTAGGATGGGTTGCCAACTGGCTCACAAACTGGACGCACACTGTCAAAGTGGGTAACTCCACATCAGTCAGCAGAACTGTCACCAGCAGGGTGCCACAAGAGTCGGTGCTGGGTCCCCATCTGTTTGGTATATACTTCAGTTCAGGCCAGCACTAAATGACTGCAAACTGGATGCAAGTATTGAATTCCCCAAATGATGTCAGAATACTTCAGGAGGGTGTTATGCAGAACAACGACTGGTGTCTTAGTCACTGTCTCAAACTGAATGCAAAGAAGTGGATAACCGTTCACTTTTGTAAAAACAATGTCCCTTTACACTGTCAAATTAACATCAATGCCCTGTGTGCCTACAAAGTGGTAAGAGATCTGGCATCACAAGTAGACTGCAACCTTAACTTTGACCACCTTGTGTCTAATGTAGTAAGGAATGCTTTCTACGTGACACACTTGATTAGCAAAGGCATTGCCTGTAGAGCAAAGGAGGTTATAACCTCTCTTTACTTGTCACTAATCAGGTGCATAATTGAATGCAACACCTCTTTTGGCATATATTGTACAAAGGACCTGCAGCAATTGCAAAAAACTCAGAGGTTTGTAACTAAGAAGATCAAGGGACTCCAGCACGTGCCTTACCCAGACAGACTAAAATCCCTGTCACTATACTTAGTATTGTGTAGACTTATGACTGGCTTACAAAGCATTCTCCAACTCAAACCTAATGAATCCGTAAATCAAATGGGACTAGAGCTACCCGTTCCAGGGACCTAAATGATGCCTGTGACTTGAATAGGATGTGCTGGAGGGAAAGTTTGTCTCCCAGTGACTTCCATGTCTTTGGAATAGGCTGTCCGTTCATGTGAAGCAGAGCACCTCTGTGACAGTGTTCAAAAGGAACCTGGATGACCGGATGGGACACGGTAAATTCTTACTGAGGATGACACCCACAACCCTCCTGGACATGGGCAGTGAGTATTAAATGCAATTCTGGGTATTAACTAGAGTATCTGTGGTATTCCATTGTGATGAAACGGCCGGGCTTCAAATGACCTCTGTGTCTATAGCCTAGTGACCTCCTAAGATCCTATTATTCATGCAGGATCATTAGCTGGAATTTTCTAAGTGAAGTTTGAGTGACTCTACCGCTATAGGAACGAAAAAGAGGAAGAATGAAACTGCATTCGATTTATGAAAAGTTTTACTTGATTCACTTAAAATGTAGCTTTTCTTTATCTGAGGCCACTGATTACAGAAGAACCGGAGAAGTTGTCTTTTATTTAAATTAGAGGGGAATTAAAGTGAACATGTTAATACATTTTAAAAGGAAGTCTGAAGAGGAGGGGATAATTCTACCAAAAAAAAAAAAAATGTTAATTTAATGTTGCATAGTTGATAGCTGAGTATTTTGAATGAGACCGTACATATAAGCTGAAAGTGAATCTGTTCTACCCCATATGAAGTTAATTTTTGCCTCTTTTTTTCTTTGTTCCTTCCCACTTATGAAATTTTATTAAGATCACACTTTAAGAGGAAACATAACTTAATCATGTGGGTGTCTTCCCTGTCTCGTCCCTTGTCAGTGCAGTTTTTCCCAGCAGTAGTCAGGATTGGGCTCAAACTTGTATTGTTCTTATACTGTGTGACACTGATGCTGACTTGGTGCCGGCTAGTTCTGTGTTCTAATCAGCTGACGTTATCTTCATTTCTTGTTAGTGCATATCACAGATTCATGAATCCTCACCCAGCTCCTGATGATTCAGTGACTTTTTCAAAGATTTTAGTAAAAAGGGTTTTTGTTTTTCCAGTTGTACACTTAGAATTTATTTATTTACTTTATTGCTGTTTCCTGTTATGGTTTGTGCCCTGAAGTTTAATTACTGATATTTTTGCATATGCCATCATTGTTTGACAGCATCTTAAAATCTTTCTTGCAAAAATTTTAGACGAGTGACTGTGGAAGACGATTTGTTCCTACAGGGTGTGTGTGTGTGTGTGTGTGTGTGTGTGTGTGTGTGTGTGTGTGTGTGTGCGTGTGTCTGTCTTACACACACACTGGTATGATTTATTACTATGTAGCATGGACATTAGAACACCATCGTTTGTCTGCTAATTTTAATATAGCTGTGGAAGGTTAAAGACTTGCTCCTAAAAAGAATAAAATGAGCGAGAAGACTAAACTGATGGTAGTAACTGCACCTTTAAAATGTAAGACTTCACCTTTACCAGTTCAGAGGTTTGTGGAGCCAAGTGTTAAAACAAGACTTCCTAAGAGCACAATTCAAAAAAGTAGACAAAGATAAAGAGAGAAAGACCTAAATGTTTAGTAACTCGAAAATGGTAAAGTTTATATCTTAAAGGCTTTACGTCCATTGATGTGAAGCATCCTAATTCCATTCACTGCAAGGGATTTTATTAGTGCGCATCACAAACATCGCATCTGGCGTAGTTGTGTACAAAGTGTACTGTAGAGAAGTGTGTGAACTAATACATTTGTGGGCATTATAAGCACAGAGTTAGATGACATAATGAGAGATACTGAACAGCATCCAGGCACTTGGGCCCCTACATCCATACAGGTTATGTACGGTTTCTGAGAAATATTAGTTGTTACATTATCCATAAGGCAGTTACTAAGATGGTGGATGTGATGGAAAATTCAGCTGGTAGCTCTTCAAAGAGAGGTTCTACAGTCAGTTAAGGGATGTCAGAGGTCTAGTCTAGTATGTCAGGAAGAGTTATACCTCTTCCACTGTGGCAGTTAGGGCATTAAATTCTCAGGCTCATATTAACAACCAAGTAACAGTTGTAGGCCAGATGCAAAAAGGCATCGGTCAGTTGCTAGACAATGAAGATAAATAATATACAACAGACATTAAGCTGGGAGGCCACATGGTCAAATGTTCTAAAATAGCTGATGCATCATGTCCAGTGCCAGGTTCGTGTGTTAAAAAATGACAAGCCTGCCTTAAAGTTCAAGTGCACCTCCTGAATGCTCCATTCAAACGCTAAAATCTTGCTTGATTACAAAGCCTTCCTGATTTTATCAGAGATGGAAAATAAATTAATAGCAAGACTTGGCCTGTGGATTTTCAAATATATAGCAGGGCTTGTTCTAGGAACTTACTTTCAATGAACCTTCTGTTTTGAAAATGTCAGTGGAAAGGAAAAACACCAAGCAAAGCCATTTACAATCTCTATAAGAAGGAGTTCTAGCCTACAAAGTGAGCACCTAACTTTGAACACTGTTTGCACTTGGTAAACATTGGACTAAAACTCTGAGCTCTTAACAAGCTGCTTCCTGTGCCCAGGGTACAAGGTTTGTTTTCTTCCACCTTCATTTGCCTCCTGTGTGTCTCTGAGCAAGTAACTTTACCAGGTAGTGCTCCTGGATTGCCCTTGAAAAGGGACAGTTGTGTCCAGTGCGCTTAACCTGGTCAATAAGTAGATAAAAAAAAAATTGTGATCTGCTGACGCCAAGAAGAAAAAGAAGTGCACCTTAAGTAGTCCCCTTGGGAAGTGCATACTATGGGTGTCAGATGACTGCTTATAGCCAGTTAATATGGACTGAGCCTGTGAGGCCTTCCAGTGAATGCTTGGTCCTAGGACTCTGGCTTTTGGAGTTTACTACTTTTACTTTCACTACCTCTGTCCACTTAACTTGCAAGCTAGAGACAGAAGAACTCCTGCAGGTCCTTCCATATTGCTGGTTAGCCTTCACAATAGATACACAGTTTCTGTCTAAGTGTAGTGAGATCTGTCTTCTAAACGGAGGGAATACACCCTTAGGGAGCATGGTGAACTGGAACCCGTCAGTCATCATCTAGTGTCCGGCTGCAAAACAATCAGTGACACTCAAGCATTTTAAAATGCAGTAGTATTTTTCACTATTACAGAGAGTAGGGCTTATTAATCTCATCAAAGTAGCTTTCTAAGAATATGAGGTCATGTTAAGATGTCTGCTGTTATGTGGGTACTCCAAAGTAGAAAAAGAAAAAAAAATTACTTATTGCACTGCAGGTAGGTGTGGATTGTGTAGAACATCATGACAGCAAAAATATATATATATATTTCATTTTCTGCTACTCAAAGGTTTATGCTCTTCAGGCAGTTAGCCATAGACTGGGATATCTAGTAGCTGTTCATGTCTTTGGGGAACTGGCTCCATCAGTTAGCTTTTGCCTTATTAGTCAGAGCCATCTGGGAGCAGGGCAAGCACTCCAGAAGCTGTCCGGTTTGCCAAATGGAAAAAAATGTGATCCTCCTACTTTTCTGCTCATTTCACTAGTACGGAATGTTTATGTACTCCTTTTCATCTTTTCTTTTTTCTTTCTGATTCTATACTTAGTAGAAAACATAAGAAACACAACTTATCCTTGTTGCACCATGGAGGCTGAGAAAATGTGGTTATAAACTTTTTGATGGCAGTTGAGGAAAACTGGCCCATTGTAAACTGGGTGGTTTCACCTTGGTTGCAGTGGCAGTCGGCACTACTTCAGAGTAGGACAGCTTCTGTCTTTAGTACACTTGGGGGTAAAGAAATTTCTCTTTGCCCTAGAAGTTGTGTGATCTTGGATACATATGAAACCTGGTTTATAGGTAGTTACTTTTGCAGTCCAAGGGACAGTAGAGGAGCCTAGATCAAATTCCTAGTTGTCCCAAAGCACCATCTGGTTAAGTGAATTGCCCAAGATCACGTAGTAGGCAAATAAGGGCCAAGGTAATCAAACCCTGTGCTACAGAAACTACAGCTCACAACTTGCAATATTTAATGTCTCATCCAAAGGATGGTATCTCTAATGAATTGCCTCTTCATGGTGCACTGTGACGTTGGTGCTGGAACTTGAGTTGCACCATATTGTAGCTTGTCACTCTGAAGTTCAGGACTCTAATGCAAGGTTTAAAACTTTCAAAATGTTCATGCAGTCCCTTAAAAAAATAAAAATAAAATGAACTATGGCATTCATTGTTGACAAATACATTTTTATGTTGGGGAAAAAGTCCCTGCACCTTCCACATCCTCCTTATTTATGTATACTGATTTCTGGATTGTGGTATACTGGAGAAGTAAAAATCTCCTGAGGTACATATTTTTCATATTTAGTTTTTCTCCCGTTCAAACTTAAATATTTGCTGTTTGAGGAGCGCAGTTTAACTTACTTGAACATTTAAATGGGACCCCATCTGGTCAGGAAATACAGCTCACAACCTTTTGATTTTCCCAGTATGAAAAGGCCTATATGCAGCATGTAAGACTGTCATTTAGATGGATTTACATTGAATACAAATCCTTTTCATGCCAAAGGTAGTTTTTGCTGTTACATAAAATCACCAATTTGGCTGTTGCTTTTCTTTACGTAAGAAAACAAGTAAATTGTTGCATAATTTAGATGTTCATAAATGGCTAGGTGTTACTGTGACAGGACAAAGGACATCAGTAATTCTTGGCCAGTTTGGCCTGGCTTAATGGCAGAGGGGGCTGTAGCTTTGGCTCTCACTCTGGCAACTGGATTTCGATTAGCAGCCCCAGCTAGGCTGGAAGGGGAAAGAATGATGGGACATGGGTCCTCACCTCTCCTGCTCTTCTGGAAGAGGATGGTGGGTGGCAGGGGCTTTGGCCAGCAAACTGGCTGGTGTGATTTCTCTGGTGGAGATTAGAGAAACCATTGCCCATGCATGAGGAGAGGATGGTAGGGATACTGCTGGCAATGCTTCTTATAAACACAAGAGACAGTAATCACAGACTGCCCATTGCATGTCCAGTTCACGTGCTTATAGCTGAGCATATCGGAGAAGAGGGCTTCAGGTAAAAACATTAACCACCCCTGATGGTTGCCTAAATGATGGCCCCTCCTGGTGTGGAATAAGTGGTCCGATTGGCCAGGATGGGTTATGATCAACAGGCAGAGGGGGCAAAAATCACACATACACACACACACACACACACACACTGACTAGTTATTTGTTATGAGGCATGCAGGGGCTTATGTCACTAAACTTTTTAAATGCTTAATTTGCTGTATTGCTCATGTTTGAAAAAAAACTTTATTGGGGTTGTGAAATGCGTCATAACTATAGCAACTGCTGCTTTGGCTGACTCCTTTATGAACGATCTTTATCAAGATTTGTCAGAAACTGCAACTTGGGCAGAAGTGCAGAGTACCATAAAGCAAGTGTATAGTTTTTAAATGATTATACTTATTGGATTAGTAGTTATTCTTAGGGCTTCCAACTGAAGATGGCATGTGATGATGTCTAATTTGTATATCTGTGCATGCCGTCTAATGACAATGGTACATAGATAAAGTGTATACACACTGCAGAAGGGTAAAACCAACATGCCTGTGACCAATGAATCTGGGTGGGCCGTCCAAATGTTATACTGCTGCATAAGTCTGTTGTAGATCTGCCATTACAGTCTGGGCCTCACAAAGCTGTACATTTTTACTTTAAATGATGGTTTACAACCTTTATTAGTAAAGTGTAGATTCCTAAGATGCTTTTAAGCAAGAGAGTGCTAAGCCTGTTTAAGTGTAGCCATTGCAGTCCCACTGGTACCCCTGAATGGTAAGCCGTATGTTGATTGTTGAATACAGATGGAATAGCGATAATTACTCTGAACAGTCACCAGTGGCAATGACTGAGTTTTAATTTGAATTAGTAGTATATGTTATGTGGTTTGATTCTGAGCATTCCCATTACTTTAATTATGACTATGGTTGTCCTATAGTTGTGCTGACTTGTTTCATTCATACTGAAGAACAAAGTTAAAAATGGGATTGTTTTTCTCTTGGATATGTTCAAGTGCTGAGCTTGAAACAGTCAGATATTTGAGCTAAATTCATCATTATCATTAAAAACTGGATTAGTTCGCCATTACTGCTGAGACGAATAAGAAGTGGTTAAAATTACAAGTTTTCAACTGTGATTCCTTGGAACCTGGCTCTGTGGCGTTACTTTGTTGCAGTGTTGTTAGTTGTTTTGTTATACTTCACCATTTCATGTATAGCTGTTGAATCAGAAGTGTGCGCACAGATACTTACACACTAAAGGTAAGCGCATTGGCACTTGATATGTTACATTTGCACGTCAACATCTGCTGCTCTGAGGTTTCTTTTCATCTTTATTTTTTCACCTTTTCTAATTTGTTGTATTTTAAACTTGAGAGAATGTAATTAGTCTTACAGTCTTTTTAGTTTCTGTACTTTTAAAATGTTTTGTTTTCTTGACTTTAGTTGCATTCCATGTAGCTAGTCTTTATGCTGAAACTGTAATGCATTTTTGTGTAACAATGCAGTGCTTGTTTCCTAGTTTTGCTGTTTTCAGCACTATTTTCCTCTGAGCATTTACAGTATGCACCGAGAATGAATTAAAGCATGTTGGGCAGCTGTTAATAGCCTCAACTTCAAACTGAACTGGTACAGTTGTCATGCAGATTAGAATGAGCAATAATGTGATTTATTTGTTAGCAGTGCAGTATTATTCAGTTGACAATCATGAGCGGACAGGTGATCCGCTGTGTCAACCCGTAACCGGGAAAAAGCCAAAAGAAGAACAACAACTTACAGTGAGTACTGTAGTGTTTTACTTAATACTTGCACTTTTCATTAACGTCCAGGCTTGAGTTTTCTAATTCCACTTCTTAGAAGTATTGCCAGTTTCCCCTTTGGCTATCATTGGATCTGTTTCACTAGGATTATTTATAGGTTTGTAGTTGTTAACTGAAGAAGTCCATGTGAAATATCAAGTTCCTTTACTACAGACAGCTACCATCCAGCTACCCTTTTTATAAACTTAATACAGCTTTTCCTTTTATCTTTCCCAAGTAGTACAGATAATTAAGGCTGTGAGCTTTATCCCACAGTCATAGGTTTGATTCCCCTCTGCCTTTATTTCCATATTGTGTAACACTGTCATGTTATTTAACCATGCACTACTGCCTTGTCACCCTTAGAAAACATTTCTCATGCCTAGTGGCTTTACCCAGTTAATGAATAAGTTAAAAAAAAGTTTAAATTCCTTGAGTAACTTCTTGGGCAGCGTTTTCTACTATTCCTCTACCCTCTTTGCGAAGTAATATTTTCTGAAATCTAATTTGAAATGTCCTCCTTCAAGTTGGTACCCATGTCCCATTATTTTCCATCCACTGACTTCTTATACCTGCCCTGTATTGCAGACTCTGGAAAATGTTACATCTGAGCTGTGAGCACTGGTCTCATCTTGCTGTCTTGTGCTGCTGTGATGGTCCTTTTCATAAGGTCGGCGGCACTTCGTATCAGAAGTGACAAGGTGTGGTGCATAAATTAAGAAGCAAAGAGCCCACGTGTCTCACTTTTCAAGCAGATTTCAAGTAATAACATTTAGTTATTAGCCCCATTCATTCATATGTCAGATTTAGCATCTCCTTCCATGTCACTTTTACTGCCTTATTTGAAAAGGATACCAAAATGTATGTCGTGTTTTAGGCAAAGCAAGCCACTGATCAACTGAGCTTTCCTTTTTTCAATTCTTCTTTTCGTGATTAAATATAATCTCTTTATTTTTGCATTATTATAATTGTATTCATGTCAATTACTTACGTGGAGTTTTCTTCCTGGGACTCTGCTGAAAGCGTGCCTTTCTCCCAGTTAAATGGAAATTTAAGTTAAAAGTGTAGCATTCAATTATTTATCTTAAAATATAATATCCAGTACATTTATATTTATTCTTTGTTGTGTTAAAATGATGTAGTTGCTTTTTCTATCTGATGTGTTTTACCAATTCATTAGTGATGGTCTATGTGTATGCATCAGAATCACTTTTGTTTCTCATAACATTTTAGTATGTTTTCCACAAAACAGGTGACATGGGGAGAAGCTGAGTTTAAAACAAGGTGGGTGGGCTTTCACTTTTTTATTTTTCTATGACAAGGAAATGAAAGCTTTATAAAGTACAGGAGCATTTCTGGTACCCAAACAATACAGGAATTGTAATTTAGAAAGAAAAAACTTAAAGGTTGAGTTAAACTGTAGCAGAGGATGGTGTTTTCCTTTAAAATCATTAAAAAGTTTTTATAAAAAAAAAAATCTGCCTTCAAGCTGTGAACAGTTGGGAAGCTTTATTTCTCTAAATGTTTGTGTATTTCTTAATTTCACTTTCAATGCACTGGTTGAGCGCAATTTAATCGTTTCCTTTATTCCTATTACACTATTTGAAGGCGGAAGAGATCTGTAAGCTTAAGCTGAATATTGCTTGTCAGAACTTTTATGTCTGAAGTCCCATTGAGTGTGTTTGTTTCTGTGAAAGGAAATAGCAGATAGCTGAGAATTAATATGTGAAGATTTAGGACGCGCTACCTTACGTAGGGGTTATGTGAAATTTGTTTAATCTCTGTGTTTGCTTACCCTAATTAAGATTAAATGAATTGTTAGGCTTATTGTATCTTCTTTTCACACAACTGTGTCCTTGAATGTTTGTTTCTTCTGTAAATCAGATCTTTAAGACGTAAAATGTTTGAATGCACAGGACCAGACTCTTCTGTCTGTCTTCCTGAAAGATGAGATTATATGGGAGGTAATTGTGATATGTTCAGTTTTATTTTCGGGAAGTTTCCTTAAATGAGTATTTTTTGGGGACTGAAGATGTATTAAAGGATTTTTGTTTGCATTTGCTTTTTCTTTACAGGCCGTCAACCTTTGACTGGTAAGTTTGTATAACCGGTAAGGTTACATAGACTTGCTAATGTCTATAACTAGGCTTTAAAACCATCATTCTGTTGTTGTATTTGTTATGGATTATCTTATGTCTAGTTTATAGGTATCTTTTTATCTTTTTGAGATTTTTTCCATTCTGTTAAGGTTGCAAAACTTGAGGATAACATTTTCAATATTCCTTATATTTTGAAATGCCTGTGTATATTTTTTCTTTTATTTTTTATTTATTTTTTGCTGACTGGGTTAGTCCCACTTGGCTAGTAGCCTCTTTTCAGGGGAGACCTGAGGTGGTAATTATACTACTCGGGGAAGTTTGGCCAAGGCATAAGGGAACGTCCCATAGTCATTTTTTAGTAGGTGCTGTGGAATCTTTTACATCCAGTCGAGCAGTTGCCAACTCGGTTTAACACCTCATTTCAATGCACTACAAGTCTTTCCCCACTGTTTACCTGCTCATAGGATCATAGGAAGTTACTAGGCTATTGACCCTGAGGCCCTTACAAACCTAGCTAAGAATTTAGTCCATGTTCCAACAAGTCAGCACCCTATGCCACTGTCCAGCAGGGACACAGATGGAATCCCAGGGGTGTATTTTCTGTTCCCCATCCAGTTATCCAGGTTGCGTTTAAAAAGGGTTAATGAGGTACTCTGCTTGACGTGGAGAGGAAGTCTGTTCCACAAAAGATGAAAAATCTGTCCCGTCAACAAGTCCTGTTGATGACACAGACCAGGATAAAGTCGTGCTTGTGGGTTACTAGAGTTAAGCTTGACTTATAGATATGCAGCAGTCCCATCAGGGTGGGGTCTAAGATTGCTTTGTATGGCAGACAGAGGTCACCTCTGAGGAGTCTGTAGGAGACTGAGTAGCGGAACAGGGCCTCTAGCCTATCTGTGTAGGACAAATGTTTGAGGCCCTGGATTCTCCTGTTGAGGAACCTCTGTGGCCTCTCCAGATGCTGCATGTGCTTTGTGAGGTACATGGCAAAAGGGGTACTGTACTCAATAATGGGTCTTATAAAGGAAGAATACAGACCACCTTGTCCATGGATGAGATACCCTTACTAATGAGGTGGGCCATGTAGAAAGTTTTCCTTACAACGGAGGCAATATGGTGGTCAGAAGTCAGTTTGCTATCAACCTGGGTGCCCAAGTCCCTCATGGCTGATTGTGTGCTTAGGACCTTATTATCAATGTGATGATTTGCGAGGTTGTCACTCTCCCCAAAGGGGATGATGATGATGTATTTTTTGGCATTCAGTGTAAGGCCATGTTTCTGGCACCAGTTATTTGTTTGGGTGAGACCCTCTTGGAGGATGTCCACATCACTAGGGGAATTGATGACAGCACCAAGCTTGCAGTCATCTGCAAACTTGGTCAGCCATAGCCCACTGGTTTTTGCCTGCACCTCAGAAAAGTATATCCCAAACAACAGAGCCCCTAAGACCAATCCTTGGGGTACACCGCTTGTTACAGGTCTACTGCTTGAGGTGGGTTCCCCAATTTTGACTAGGTGGGTTATATCAGTGAGCCAGTTTGCTACCCATCTGTTAACATATGGATTGATGCCTAGTTGAGAGAGTTTATCTACTACACCTGAGTGGGGAATAGTATTGAAGGCTTTGGCCAGGTCATGGTAGGTGGTGTGCACTGTCTTACCCTCCTCCATGGCTCTGGTGACTCTCTCAAAGAAGTTGACCAAATTTAATAGGCATGACCTCCCCTTGATGAAACCAAACTGTGTGGGATTGAGTTTTTAGAGGTTGCCAATATCCTTGTTAATGAGGTCCATGATAATCCGCTCCATGGCCTTGCAGATCAGGCTTGTTAGGCTGATAGGTCTATAATTTCTTGGATCAGTGGACTCTCCACCTTTGTGCAAAGGGATGACAGTAGCTGTCCTCCATTCGCCTGGGACGAAGCCAATACTCAGGTTTTGGTTGACTAGGATGCCTTAATGGTTCCTGCCTGAGTTCATGTAGGATGCAGCCTGGGATGTTATCGGGTCCCATGTAGGCTATATTTTTTGCCTTTGAGAGGGCAGTAATGACTTGCCACACTGGAGATAAGGGATGTCCTGATTTACTGATGGGGGGACAGAGGGGTGAAGTTTTCATTGAACTTGTCTGCCAGCAGGTTGGCTATATCTACAGAGATTGTGTATGTGGTGTCCTTGACCACTAGTTCTGAGCAGATGTGGGTGCTTCCTGAGCAGATGTGGGTGCTTCCTTTGAGACTGTGGACATATATGAAAAAGGCCTTATGATTGTCTTTAGTAGATTTGGCCAGTTTGGACTCGAAGTTTGCTTTGGAGGATTTCACTAGAGCTCTTATTTGCTTATTTGGGCTATGGAGAGATTGCTTCCAGTTGGGCACCTGATCCTTCTTGGTCCTGGACAGCAATTTTTTTCCTTTTATTATAGAGTTTATTGCAGATGTCCACCAGACAGGTTTACTCTTCCTTGAGGAGGAGGATTTCATCCTGTCGGGTATTCCTAATTGCATGCAGCTGTATAAATGCTTGTAAAGTACTTTGGTGTAGGTTTGGACATGTGTAACATTTCTATGGAGGAGGAGGGGACCGTGAATTTGTTTACACCTTCCCTTATGAGATTGTAATCAGTTTTGGAGATTTTTTTTTTGTTTGACCCTGGCTGGGGGATCGGGGTCGTGGGAGATGTTGACTTCGAAAGTGACTGCTTTGTGGTCTGATCTTACCAGAGATGATGACATTGTAGGGATGCTGCAGGGGTTACTCATGTTGGTTAATACTAAGTCCAAGATATTTTCACCTCTTGTAAGGCTGTCAGCCAACTGGTCCAAGACATTTGCATTGACAAAATCAAAGAATCCCTGGCCATTTGTGTTTTGGCATGAGTATTTATTCCACTCTGTTAAAGTTGCACAGGATCAGGGTAAAGGGTGGAATCTTGATAGATTCGAAGAGGTCCAGATAGGTGGAGTGGGGTGGAGTGGGCATCTTGTTGGGGGCGTATAGCTATGATTTGAATAGGGGTCTTGTCAGTTGTTAACAGCACTTGGAGTGTTTCCTGTGCATCATACTGTTTGATCAGCCTGGAGGTGTGTATGTCTTTTATAAATATTGCAACTCCACCTCCTTTTGCTTTGCTGCCCACAGTTTGGGGTCTAAATGTATGATAGGATGAGTAACCTGGTATGGCTGGGGTGCTTTCTGCAGCTTTGAACAAGGTTTCTGTGACTGCACAAATGTCAGCATTTTCCAGGGTTAAGAATGCTTACAATAAGTGCTGTGCTTTGTTTAGATTCCTAGCGTTTAGCAGCATGACCTTTAATGTATGTTTTGATGAAATTTTCATATTTGTAGTTTTGACCTCATGATATTGCTTAGAAAAGGCATTATGGGGGAGGCAAGAGCCTTTGCCAGGAGCCTGAAGACCAAGAGAGACAGATGCAGACCATCTATGACAAAGCAACGTGGTTTATCAGTCATGTCATCCCAGAGTGTCAGGTACTGGATCCCCTTGGAATGACACCAGAAACTAAGCCAACTGTTAGTCAGTCATTTTCTGTTTGTATCGAGGCATCATTCTGGTTGATGGCAGAATGCTGCTTAAGGCTAGGAACATACCTGCCTGGGACACACATTCAGTGAGCTCAATCATGTCTCTCTTCATATAGTCCAGGGAGGTGCATTGCAAGTCATTCAGTACAACATGGACTATGACAGAGTCATAACAGTACCTGTTGAGAGACTTGAGTGCATGGGTGATATGGTGGATTCTGGCACCAGACAAACAACTAACCATGACTTTCTCCTTATCCAGCCTGGTGAGGGGCACATCTGTGTGTCTCACAGTGGAGTCTCCTGTGACTAATATGTTGAGTTTATGTTTAGGCTTTAGTGGCTGTGAGACACAGGTGTGGGCACTATGTGTGGTGTGGTGTGCAGTGGAGTTTGCATGTGTTTTTGCCTTGGAGGTCTCTTTTATTTGGGTATGTTTTTGTTGAGGACCTCTGCATATGTGGGGTGTGTGCTGTATAGGTGTGGGTGGTGTTTGAGGTGTGGTGTTTGTGTTGACAACCTTCTCGGTGCCAAATATACTGGCTTGTGGGGGGAGAGAGTAATGAGTCTAGGCTCTTGATATATTTGCATCTCTCACAAATTGTGTTCCTAGGTGGTAGTAGTAGAGGGTTGTTTGTGTACATGAGGCAGTTACTACAGTGTCTCACGATGCCCATAGCAACCAGACTGGTAGGAGAAAATGTAGGAAATTGTCCATCCATATTTGTCAGAAACGGAGGGAGAGAGGCCAGAGAGAGCTAAGAGGGCAAAGGTTGGAAGGTCTAAGAGTACTATTACTACTAGGTGGTCACACAAGTGCTATTAAGGGGAAATCTGTAGCTGGAATACCTAAAAAAGGGTTAAAAACTGTGCAGCTTGCAGCTCCGGATGCAGTAAACCTGTACCTAGTGTATGCTACTCAATTTAAGGTTAAGAACACAGTAAAACTCACAAAGAAGCACGTATTATCCACTTACAGACAAAACAACAGAACTCCCAGTATGAAAAATACAATTAAATAGTAACGAACTGCAGTAAATTGCAGTTAAACCGTAATGAATTGCAGTAAATAGCAATGAGATATAGTTAATAAGTAGATTGCTTTAAACAGTGCAAAATAAAGATAAATTAGCTGACTATCACAACAGTAAAAAAAAGCTAGATAAAGCAGCAATTCAGTAAAATACTGTCATCAATTTAATAGGTTCATAGGTAGGTACTAGGCTATCTGCTCAAAGGCATTTATAAGCCTAGCCAGAATGTGTTGGCTTTCGCCGCCCCCTTAGATTAGTTCCCTGTACCTCTGTCCAGCAGAGCCACTGAAGTGATCCCCGGCGTAAACTTTGTTTCCCATCCACTCGTCAAGGTTTTTTTTGAAGAGTGTTAGCGAGGAGCTCTGCCTAATGTAGATTGGGATCTTGTTCCAAAGCATGGGAAGTCTCTGGGACAGGAATCTATCCCTCCAGCACATCCTATTTATTGTTGTGGTGATGTTTAGATCCTTAGAGTGTGTGACTTGAGGGGATAAAGTTTTCTTTAGGTGGAGCATGTCCATCAATTATGGGTTGGACATGGCCTTGTATGTCAGACAGAGTTCTCCTCTGAGTAGGCGGTATGCAACCGAGTACAGCTGTAGTTTCTTCAGTTGAGCTGCATAGGGCATCTGTTTGAGGCCAGTGATCCTCTTGGTGAGGTACTTCTGTGGTCTTTCCAGCTGTTACAGGTGTCTTGTAAGGTACATCCCAAATGGGGTGTTGTACTCTGTGATGGGTCTGATGAGTGATGAGTAGAGGGGCACAATGACTTCTATTGATCTGGATGCGAACCCTTTTGTGATTAGGTGGGCCACGTAGAAGGATTTTCTAACTACTTTGCCAATGTGATTATCAAAGGTGAGATTACTATCTACTTGGGTCTCCAGATCCCTTATTACGTCTTCCATATTTAGGGGACTACCAGCTATGTGGTAGTTTGTGGGTACTTTGTTTCAAAGGGAATGACTATGCACTTTTTGGCATTTAGCTTGAGGCCATGATTTTGACACCAGGTATCCGTCTCAGTGAGACCCTTTTGGAGGATGTCTGTGTCAGCCGGAGTGTCCGTTTTAGCCCCTAGTTTGCAGTCGTCTGTGAACTTGGTCAGCCATAGTCCTCCTGTGCTTGCCTATACCTCTGAGAAGTGTATGCTGAACAGGAGGGGTCATAGGACTCAGCCCTGGGGAATGCCACTTGTAACTGGTTTAGAGTTGGACCTAGCTCCCGCAACTCTCACCATGTGGCTTCTGTCCGTGAGCCAGGTGGCAACCCATCTTGTGACATAGGGGTTTATTTATGTTCAGGCTGGTGAGCTTGTCTATAATACCAGAATGGAGAATGGTATCGAAGGCCTTTGCGAGGTCTAGGTAGGCTGTGTATACTACCTTTCCCTCATCTATAGCCTTGGTAACTGTCTCAAAGAAGTCCACCAGGTTTAGGAGGCATGATCTGCCCTTAAAGCTCAACTGGGTAGGGTCCAGTGTTTGGAGGTTCCCAATGTCTCTGTTAATGAGTTCCATGATGATGCGCTCCATAGCCTTGCAGACCAAGCTAGTCAGGCTTATAGGGTGATAGTTCCCAGGTTCTGTTGCTGTGCACCACTCTATGGGTATGTAGCCTGTGGAGAGGCTGAGTTTGAACATTGTGTTTAGGTGAGGGGTTATTTCATCTTTGAGCTCATGTAGGACGCAGCCTGGGGCACCATCTGGTCCCATTGATGCTGTGTTTTTGGCTTTGGAGAGGGATGTTTTAACCTGAGTGTCTGTGATTTCAGGGACTCTACAGTCTTCTGGTATGGTTATGGGCCCTTTTGGGGGTGAGAGGGGGGTGAAGTTTGCGCTGAACCTGTCTGCCAGGATGTTGGTGATATCGGTCGGTTCAGTGTATTTTGTGCCATTCTGCACTAACTCCGAGCAGATCTGAACATTGCCACTTAGATTCTTTACCTAGCTAAAGAATGCCTTGTGGTTATCTTTGGAGTCCTTGGCAATTTTTCTTTCAAAACTCGCCTTGGATGATTTAATCATTTAATGAGGGATCGTAGTTTCTTGCTGACACTGATCAGGGATGTCTTCCTTTCTTGGGATTTTACTCTTTTCTGTACTAGTTTCTTCCTTCTATTGCATAGCTTGTTTATGGAAGGAGTCCACCAGACATGTTTCCTTTTCTTGGGAGGACTGAGTCTTGGTTTTGCTTGGATGGCACCGGTTTTGCTTGGGATAGCATGATCCGTGCATTCTTGTAGGTGCCCGTAGAATGCATTAGTAAAGGATTTTGCAGCTTGGATAGTGTTATCCTTTAGCATGGGGGCTTTGAAACTTTCCACCTCGGTCTTAAGTAACGTGAAGTTTGCTTTTGAAAAGTTTTTCACGGTGGTTTCCTTGTCCAAGGGTGAGTGCAGAATGTGGATATCCAAAGTGATTTGTTTATGGTCAGATCTAACCAGCGAGGGGTTGACCTCTGGTGTGGAACACCAGTCGCCCATGTTGGTGATGACCAAGTCCAATATGTCACCTCTGGTGGGAGTGTTGACCAGTTGAACCAGGGCGTTTGAGTTTATAAATTCTAGGAAATGTTGGGCAAGGGAGTTGGTACTTGAGTAGTTCTCCCAATTAATGTTTGGGTAATTGAAATCATCCAATATTAGGGTGTTTGGTAGGACATTTTTGTTTCCCAATGTTTCCAGAAACATGGAATGGGGGTCCTTGGGACATGATGGGTGAATTGTAGCAAGCTACAATTTGAATTGCAGTTTTGCCTGTTGTTAGTTGCACCTGGATGATCTCTGAAGCATTGTGCTGTGCCACTAACCTGGAGGTGTGGATATCCTTGATGAATATGGATATGTCCCCGCCTTTTGTATTTCGGTTCAGGTTCTGTAGCCAAAATGTGTGGTACGAGTTGTAGCCTGGTAGTGCTTGGGTGCTCTCTGGAGCCTTAAACCAGGTTTCTGTTGCACATATATTGATTTTCTCCATACTGAGGAGTGCCTCGGGTGTGTGCATTTTTAGACTTCTGGCATTGAGTAGCATTACCCTCAGTTTTTTGTTACTTGTGCTATTTACGGCGGTGGGTTTGTCTTTTGAGCCTTGCCTAAAAAAAGGCACTTTGGGGGTGGCAAGAGCCTTGGCCGGTATTCGAAAGCCTAAGGGTGACAGGTGCAAGCCATCTCTAGCGAAGCAGTGTGGCTTGTTGAGCATGTCATCCTAGGCACAGATACTGGATCCCCTTTGAATGACACCAGAAACTTAGCCAATTGTTGAAATCGAGAATTTTTTCTTTATACCGTGATATCATTCTTGGTGAGGGCAGGATGCGACTCAGGGTCAGGGTCATACCGTCCTGGGCTACGTGATCAGAGAGCTCTTCCATGTCTCTTTTCATGTAGTCCAGGGAATTACAGCTCAGGTCATTCACACCAACACGGACAATGACAGAGTCATATTTGTACTTGTTCTGGAGTGACCTGATTGCTTGTGTTATGTGGTGGATCCTGCCACCCGACAGGCAGCTAACAGTAACCTTCTCCTTATTCAGCCTAATCTAGGAGTGGGATGTCAATGTGCCTGACTATAGAGTCACCTATTACTAGTATGTTGGCCTACTGACAAGAATTAATTGTTTTAGGTATTGCTGTCATGATCTTGTATAATATTCACAACTTTTCAAAAACTGACCTGTTCCTTGCGAAATGCTTTACAATAAGAGGTTACAAGTTGAGTTCAGTTTTCATTCTTTTCACACTTTAGTCATGCTTCTGGTTTTGTTCTGCAGCTCTGCCGCTAACATTTCAGGATTGTAGAACTGAAGAGCACTTTTTCAGCTGTATCAGTGGCACGGGGTAGCAGGAGGTCCAACAGTAATGGAAATTTTTCACCCCAGATTTATCTTACAGTGATTCAGAAAGTATAAAGTTCAAATGGTAGAAATGTTAATGTTTTAAATTGTTAGTGTCTGGCAGTTTTCATTATGATCAGTAACAAATTGAAATAATACATGCTTTAATCATGAAACCGCAAATGTTGCCTCAGATTAACATTCTCAGTTTTCAGTTCATTTTGAGGTTTACTCTTATAATGCCTTCATTCTTGATTTTTTCAGAATGGTGATTCTAGAATCGAAGCCACTAACCTTTGCCATTCTTTGTAAATATAAAGATGTAAATTAAGATTCTTATGATTTTGAATATGCACAAGATATGGGAAATATTAAGGCAGATGGGGAAGGGTTCTTTCCAGGACATTAATGTTACTAGTAATTGCAGCTTTAAGTTTTTGGACTGGTATTATGAATAACTATGATGTCCTTCTGTGTCACCATTGCAGTATTCCTGAAAGAAGGGATGTCCCGTTGCTCAGCCAGTATGGAAAAGCTTGAAAGGATCTTGTTTGTGCCATACGTCACATTTATGCTCCTTGCACAGAACATAGGACATAAAAGGGACGTATGAATGCAACTACCCAGAACTTCTTCTACCGCCAGTTTGAACACCGTTGTTGCCAGTTGGTTTGAAATTTTTGTCGTTGTTCTGGCTTTTTTAGAACATCAGATAAATTCTAAATAGGGGTTATTTTTTTCTTTTTCTTTTTAAAAGTTTACTTTCTTGGGCTTGTATTTTTTATCACTACCTAGAGTTCATGTTTAATTGTGGAAATAGAGTGCTTGAGATTTTGCTTTGTTTGTAATGGCGTGTTAAGGTTCCAAGTCATAGTTCACTACGTATTTCCAGCCTTGTATGTTGCGATAGATGAAACATTTTTGTCGCTAACAAGTGCTTTAATACATTTGATGAGTGACTCACATACAGTTGTATTACTTTAAAACGCCCAGGCTAAGTGATAGAAATTGGTCTAAACTATATATCCATCTCCAGGCACTACTTGACTGCGTGCTTCTGCTGTATGAAATGTCTCCTGCTCCCAGAAAGACAGTCAGTCTGAAGACCTGACTAGGGATTATCACCCTGTCCACCTTTAGACACAGACAAACAAGGTCATCATCTGTTACTGTTGTATTTTAAAAGCGCTAGCCCTGGGTCATCAGCATTGAGCAGCATCCCCTTAATTTCCTTCAATGACTGCTTTAGATTACAACAAATTCAAAAACTTTAGCAACTGTGCAAATGTTAATTCACACAAGAGCTCAATTTGGCCAGTTAGACTAGTTTTGCCAGCTTACTTCACTGCTCCAATATAGTAAAAGTGAAGCTGCGGCAGTAAAACACAAAGTGAAACTGCTGTAGTGAAAAACAGTAAAAACGCCTAAACTCTGGTACTTACAGGCTGGGTAAATGTTGTTGCTTGGTATAGGCCCCGCTCAGCTCGCCCTACGGGCTCGCTTCACACCCCTCCCTGCCCCGTATTTCCACCCACCCCCACTATATCTAAATTTATAGTAACATAGCCACTCCCTCTCCTCTCTCCTCCCCATCACACTGTTACACATCACTAAGGGATCCTCCCCTCCTTACCCCTACGTCCTCCTTCCCCATTGCTACTCATTTACAACAATATGGCCAACTCCTTCACTATGTTTGGATCAAAATATGGTCCGCTACTATCTCTATTTATACTAATGTCTACTCCCTCACTGCCTTTGAAAACCAGTACTACATTGGATTTCACTTCCCAAAATATCAAACTACCACCTCATATCCCATAAATAGAACAGCCCTCATCTCCTTACTCTTTACTTCTAAGCCCACACAAGCCCTAATGTATCACCCCGTTAGAGCCTCAATATCCAAACACAAGGAAAAACACTACCTAAAACTACTAAACAAGGTTTTAAAGCTAATAATTACACAACACTATAGCCTTGTAGTAGATGGTGATATTCACCCCAACTCCGGCCCATCCGCACCTGAAAAAGCTTTTGTGCAACTAACCCCTTTCACAAAGCATGCCTTAGTAGACCCAGTAACTCTCTCCTGACCTTCCACCTAAATACCAGAAGTGTTAACAATAAAGTTCACAACTTGCATGCACTGTTAGCAGTCCACTCCCCTGATATATTATGTCTCACCGAAACCTGTCTCAAACCTACTACAGAGGATACTGAGATACTACCACCAGGTTACAATATGCATAGATTAGACTGTACCAAAAAGAAAGGGGGCAGGATTGTAATAGTGTATAAAAACACATTGGAAGTCACCAGGGACCCCATAAAAACACCTGCATTCAATAATGCAGAAATCCTTGTGACTAAGTTACAAATTAATTCAAACAAAGGTATATCTGTGTTTACATTCCCCTTGGGAAAAACATAGGCACTCTAGAAGACATAGTTCAGTGGATTTCCACTACCTACCCTCAAGAAACCATCATTCTTGGGGACTTTAACATCGACTGGCTCACCTGCTCAGCTGAATCTCCCATCAACCATATAAATCTCTTCGGCTTTAATCAAATGATAACTACTCCTACCAGGATTAGTAAACCCACAAACCGTGAAAGTATTTTAGATTGGATACTAGTAACAGTCATCCCCATTTTGTATAAATCTGGTACCCTCCCTGATGACTTCAGTGACCACTACCTCACATACATTATTAAACACAAGACAGGGAAAATGCACCAAGCCAAATATAAAACTATTAGAAACAACAAAAGCTTCAACCCTATTAACTTCCAAAAAGAACTTAGCTCTGTTAACTGGTCAATTCTAAAGCATCTACCACTAGAGGAATATGTAGCCTACTTTAATGCCAAATTCCTGACCATACTTGACACTCCCCCCTCGCATCATCAGAGCTAAATCTAATACAGCAACCTGGCTTTCTAAGGAAACCAAATCAAAAATTAGGCTTAGGAATGATGCCTGGCATACCTTTCGTACTACTTAAACTGTTTCTGACCAACTGAGCTACCGTCAGCTTAGAAATGATACAAAAACATCCAAACTGCTTGACAAAAAAACTATTACAGTAATTTCCTACAAAAAAAGCAGTCAAATCCCCAAAAGTTCTGGGCAGGTATAAACCAAATCATGCACCCAGGTCAGTCCATCACTCCCACCCCAACCAATACCGCCCAGGAATCCCCCCAAAATATTGCTAATACCTTTAATATTTTTTTTCACAAAAACAATCCAGTCCCTAGCCAGAAAACTTACTATGACAAGCACCAGTACTATGCTTAACATCCCTGCTATCTATCCCTTTTTCAACCTCCAAACAGTCTCTACCAACTTCATTTGTGCCCTAATCAAAAAATTAAAACCGACCACCCCATCAGCCGACCTCCTACCAGCAGTGTACTTACAAAAAGCCGCCGAAGCCATAGCATATCCCATTGCCATCCTAATCAAAAGATCCCTAACAGAGGGCACTATCCCAACCATCTGGAAAGTATCCCATGTCATTCCACTACATAAGGGGGGAAGTTCTACAGAACTATCCAATTATAGACCCATAGCCATCCTTTCACCACTTACAAAGATCATGGAGAAATGTGTCCACAAGCAACTTATGCACCATCTTACCCAGAACAACGTACTAGCTAACTCCCAACATGGATTCAGGCCTCACCACAGCACCACTTCTGCCCTTCTCTCTTTCGCTAATGCTATCCAGCAAAATCAGAATAACAATATGCTTTCATCTGCCCTTTTCCTGGACCTATCAAAGGCCTTTGATATGGTCGATCACTATCTTCTTTTACAAACACTTAAAACCATTTCCCTGGACAACCTTGCCATTCAATGGTTCCATTCCTATTTAAGTGGTAGACAGCAAGCTGTCCTTTGGCAGGATAAACTGTCCACCCTGCTACCTCTCACCCTTGGAGTCCCCAGGGGTCTATCTTAGATCCGCTACTCTTTTCAATTTTCATTAATTACCTCCACATAACCATCCCAGAAGCAAACTGTATCCACTACACTGATGACTCCACACTGACTGTACTGCCTCTTCCCTGTCCAACGTACAGACCTTAACCCAGAATATATTTCGCACAGTTGAAAACTATCTCATTAATCACCACTTGCTTTTAAACACACATAAAACTAAACTACTCCTCTTCACCCCAACCAGTAGATCCACCCCCCCTCACCTTCTCCATAACCTCCACCAATGGCTTCTCCATCACTCCTGAGACCAATTCTAATCTCCTAGGTGTCATAATTGACAATCTCAAATTCGACCTTCACATCACTAAAACTATCAAAACCGTTAATAAAAAACTATATAGAAATAAATCCTTCCTAACCCCATTAGCTAGTGCTGCTAATGCCAGAACCCACCTACTCTCAACCCTTCTGTACGCTTCCCCCATTCTCACCAATCTGAATAAAACTGACCTAAATAAACTAACTCGCAGCTATAACCATATAGCTAGATTTGCCATGGGCTCTTCATACAGGACCCACCATTGCCTTTAACCTTAAGCCCCTCGGATGGCTCTAACTACCCACATTAGTCCAGTTTAACCAGCTCATTATCACCCACAAAATTCTATATAAACCCGAAAACACTCCAGCTCTAACAAATATCTTAAAACCATACTATAATCTCAGACCACTCAGATCATCCAACAAATCTCTTGTCCAAACTCAAAAAGCAACTAATTCTGCTGGTGACTCCCCGTTTGCCAACTTCGTTGGAAAAACATGGAACTCTCTCACAACTATTCTTACTCGAGAACCATCACTAAACCAGTTCAAAGAAGGCCTCAAACAATACCTTATGGGACATTGGCTCCATTCCTGTACCAACCCTGATTAACTCCTACCTTAAACCATCTGTCTTATGCAAGCCACTTCTGTCTTCTTTACTGATTGCAGCCACATCTGTCTGATATGTAACAAAAGTCTTTATACTCCCTCTCTAAGACCACAGAGGATGTAATTTTGTAAATAAGCTGCAAGTAACTTGTAAATAGTTTCTTCTTCAGTATGTACTACTTAGCAACTATTGTATATAACCCTGGTTCTAGCTTATTCAACATGTATTTTGTAATCACTCTTACTTTTGTGTAAGCCCCACCTACAGGGACACCTCTATAAGTACTGTATAGATATTAGTGCTTTTATAAGTGGAATTGTTTATTTTTGTAACCTGGAGCTTTTCTCCCGGGCCTCCGCTGAAAATGGACATGTATCTAGTTGGACTATCCCGGTCAACAAATGTAAAATAAAATAAATAATAAATAATGTCATCCAAAAGGAGAAAATGTCAGTGTGGGAGGCAGATTCCCCATAAGGATCATCACAAACAGTGTCTTTTTTGTTTGGGTGCTTCCCATGACCATACATTTTGTAGTATCTGCAAGGCATTTCTACCTAAAACACTCAGAAGCCGTTTGTCTTCCCTGGCCATTTATCTTGAAAACCAGTGCCTTAGACAGTTATTCCAGTATTCCATGGTGTAGTCCTTTTAACCCTGAGATGCTCCCGTTTGGTAAGAAGTTGGCCAAGAAGTCTCTTTTGGATTCTTTAGCTGTCCAGCCTCCACTGGATGTTCCTCTAGAAGCAGGTAATAGCTCTGTAGGTTGTTCGATGTTTAGTTTGGCTTTCTGTGCAGTGACCCCACCAGAGGCCAACATGGATCCATCTTTTTTGTACGTCCTCTGAGGCTTTGCAGGCATCTGTTCCGGACATTGAGGGAGAACCATGGTTGAATATCTTGGAGGGTTTCAGAGGCATTCTATAGTTGTTTGTTAGCGAGGAAGTCCCAGGTTCTGTTTTCGAATCTCACCAAGGGTTGGAACCTCTGGTATTTGTTAGGGCTGATGTCCCTTCTAAGAAAAAAAAAAATGAAACATGTTTCACCTTGTCCCATGGATTCTGACAGGGAATGGCAAATGTTTACCTAGGGCTTGTTCTCTGCCTTAATGGTCCTACAGCCGCCTCAAGGGCTTTCAGTACCCGGTCCTCCCTGGACCTCTATCCTTTGTAAGTGCTTTAGGGAGCCATATTCCTCAGATGAGGATTCCCTGTCTAGTGAGGGGTCTTAGTCCTGCTCTTTACAGATGCCTTCGCCTTTGGCATGTGGTTCTGATGCAGAGGAATCCGTTAACCCTGAGTCTTCTTTTGAAGAAATGTTCTTCGAGGGTACAGTTACTACGATGATTCTTTGTGGGATTCTAATCAAGTGTTGGATATTCTGAGAAGATATTACGAGTTGCTTCAGGTGGATACTCCTAAACCATTGGCAGTTCCTCCTGTGTTAGTTGCCTTATTAGATACCTTCATTGCTGGATCCAAGTCTCCTGATTCTCAGTCTCCTGCTCCTAAGGAACCTGATAGGTTCTGTAAGGTTTTGGAAGATTGTCTCTTTTTATTTAAATGTCCTTCTGCTGATCTTGCTGTGGTGTCAGTTTCTTCTGACAAACTTTCTAAACTTTTGCCCTCTTCCAAGCTTTTGCCTTCTGATAAGGATAGCAGGGCAATGGAGAGGATTGGCAAGAAAGTTTAAACTGCTACTTTGGTGTGTAGGGCTATTAATTACCAGACCCACAATGACCAGCTATGCTCTGGCCTTGGTTGCTCAGGCTTGTCAGGTTATCCACCCTTCCTGATTCTGATGACAAATTCTCTACCTTCTCTTTTTAGGTTCTGCTTCTGAAGTGGCTCACCCCTCTATTAAGTGTAGCTATGATTCTGCTGCTGCTGATGTCTCTTCTAGGGCCATGGCTTTTGGGTCTGTCATGATGTGTTATTCTTGGCTTGTCTCCAGTCTTCTTGAGGGCATTAAGGCCAAGTTGTTGGATGTTCCCTTGGATAATACTCATCTTTTAGGGACTGCTGCTGTTGCTGACTTGCTTAAGTCTCTTCAAGAGAAAGGTGAAGACTTGCAATACCTTAAACATATTTTTGTCTGTCTTATCCCCACGTTCAGAGGAATTGTTATTCTTGATCTGCTTTTATTCGTTGGCAACTCTGCCAGGCCTGTAAGGGCAGGAATGGTGGGAGGTGGGCACCTCTGCTAAGGCTTCTGAGATTTCTGTGGCCCAGAAGACTCCCTTATCTGATAAGCCTGCTTCCCTTTGACAATTCACCCCCCAAGCCTTTAGACCAGGTTCCTTTGTCCTTTCAGCTCTCACTCTCTCTTTGTCTTCCGAATTGGCATCTCCTAACTTCAGACTCTTGGGTTCTTTCTATCATTCATCAGGGTTTCTTTATGGTATGAAAATCTCTCCCTCCTTTTTGTGGGATTCCTCAACCTCCTTTAGAGCAACATCATCATTTCCCAGAGGTTCTAGGTCCCTGTTGAATCAAGGGACCATACGACCTGTCCCCCCTTCCCAAGTATGATGTTTTTTTTTATTCCAGGATGCTCCAGGTTCCTCAGAAGTAGGGCACTCTGAGACCTATTTTGGATCTCTCTTGGCTCAATTCATTTCTTGAGATCCCTTCTTTTCGGATGCTTACTCTTCAAACTCTGTTTCCTTTTTTATTACCCCAGGATTTTCTGGTGTCCTTGGGTCTGAAAGATGCTTACCTTCATATCCCTATTCTCCTTCTTTACAGGAAGGTTTTACATTTCTCTGTGTCTTCCCCTCATTTTTGTTTCTCTGCTTTGCCCTTTGGCCTCTCTACTGCCCCAAGGGTATTCATAAAATGCCTAACTCCAGGCTCCAAGGCATTTAGATTTTTCCTTACCTAGACAAACTGTTGCTTCAGGTGCCTTCTCCCAGTCGACTGTTGCAGGATCTACATTTCACAATCTGTTTTCTTCAAAGTCTGGGCTTTACTGTCAACTTCCAAATGTCTGTCCTGTCTCCCTCTCAGGATCATGTGTATCTGGGTTACAGGATTCAGACTGTGCCAATGTTGGCCTCTCTTCCGCCTCCAAAGGTATTGTCATTGACAGCCTTCTTTTAGTCTCCTCTTCCCCTAACAGCCATGCCAACCAGGAGGTTTCTTCGGGTCCTGAGATTCATGGCTTCTTCTATTCTGATGCTTCCTCTTGCCAGACTGCATGTGTGGAAGCTTCAGTGGTACATCGTCAGTTTGGCTGCAGCATCATCATCCTCTGACTTTCAGTATAACTGTCCTTCCCTGTCTCAGGAAGGAATTCAAGTGGTGGATTCGACAGTTCACTGTCACTCCAGACCGGCCCTTTCAGCCTCTAGTCCCTTCTCAAGAGTTGTTCACCGATGCCTCGCCCATGGGGTGGGGTCATCTCTTGGTCACCTGAAAGTTCAGGGTCTTTGGCCTCCCCATCAGAAATCAGACCATATCAACATCAAAGAGATGAGGATTCTGATTCTGGGCTGTCAGGCTTTCCACCCCATGTTCTGTCCCTGCCCCTTTTATGTGTACACAGACAACAGTACAGTGATGTGGTATGTCAGCAAGCAGGAGGGCACAAAATCTTGCCTCATCTGCAGAATGGTGCTTCAGGATTTGGAAGTGGCTCTCAGTTATCAGTTAAATCTACAGGCAGTATACATTCCTTCAGAGCACAATCTTGTGGCAGACTCTCTGAGCAGGTCCAAAACACAAGCTCACGAATTATGCTTCAGAGACATGTTTCTTGACATTGTCCATCAGTGGGGTATTCTGGTAGATCTTTTTGCCTACCCTCTGAACAGGAAGATTCCTCTCTTCTATTCCAGAATGCCATGCCATCTGGCCTGGAAAACAGACACTGTATCTTTTCCATGGAAGGGGAGGTTTCTTTGTGCTTTCCCCTCCTCTTCTTCTGCTTCCAGGAGTCCTGCAGAAGATTCTGCTGGACTCCCCAAAAATCTTGCTAGTGACTCCCTTATGTCCGAGACAGCACTGGTTTCTCCTCTTAATGCATCTAGCCAAGGAAGAACATCACAAGTTACCTCATCTGTTGGATCTCCTCACGCAGGGCAGAGAGTCTCTCATCCATCCCCACTTGTCCACTCTGCAACTGTCATTGTGGGTGATAGGGTTTTGATCCCTTTCTGGCACCTCTTTTCTAAGGACATGCTCAGGGTTTTACAGGAGGCAAGGAAACCTTCAACCAGAAAATCTTATATTTCCAAATGGAAAAGATTTTCATTCTGGTGGCATGCTTGTAATCAGGAGCCTTTTTCAGTGAGAGTACCTTTGGTTCTATCTTATTTGTGTAAGTTGCTCCAGTCTGGCTTGGTCTGTTCTTCTGTTAAGGCCCATTTGTCAGCCATTTCTGCTTGTCTGCCCTGAACTCCTCTTTTGACTTCTCGTTTTGAGGTCAAACAATTTCTTAAAGGCATCCTAAGTATTAGGCCTTCAAGAACATTTATTCCTCCTCCTTGGGACTTAATTTTTCCAAAAGAAAATTAGACTCGGGCTCCTTTTGAGCCTGCAAATTCTGCTTCTCTGCAAGATTGTACCTGAAGACTGTTTTGTTGCTGGCTCTTACTTCTGATCAGAGGGTTTCTGAGCTCTAGGCCCTTATGGCCATTCCTCCTTTTTTTTTTTTTTTTTTTTTTTTTTTTTTTATATAAAGGGACAGGGTGTCCTTTATACTAATCCTTTTATGCCCAAGGTGGTAAATGAGTTGTCCTTAAATAAGTTGGTACAACTCCCTTCCTTTTTCCTCCGTCTGCTACTGAGAGGGTACTGCATACCATAGATTTACACAGACAGCTCAGGTACAGGTTGGATAAAACTAGGACTGTTTGCAAGTCTGATTAGCTTTTTGTTTCCTTTCATCTCAGGTCTTTGAGTTTGGCTGATGTCCTTCAAGAATGCAACTGCAGTCATAACATATGGGTTGTCCTGCCTCAGGCAGCCCTCGGTCGGCCGAATTCCAAAGTCTGGGTCCAGCGTCGGCTGGTGTCACCTCCTCTCCGACGTCACAACGGCTGGAGTATAAAGGCATCGGCCGACGCCATCTTCAGTCTTTCTTGCTGTGCGGTGCCCGAAGCAGAAGCAGTTCGCAAGTGCCGGTCAGTCAGCTCCTGTGTTTACAGTACCGAAGTCATCTAAAAGCTAAGTACCCCGTTGGGGAACATTTACTCTTGCCTCAGCCGATGTCAGAACAAATTGAGAAAGTTAATAATTGTTTGTCTTGTGGTAAACAAATACCTCATAAGGACTTCCATTCTCTCTGCCTTCCTTGCCTGGGCCCAGACCACGACGTCTCGGCCTGTGCTGCCTGTGCTTGCTTTAATAAGCTCACTCTCAGGCGCCGGGCAGAATTCGCCGAGGACTTTTTCGGTGAATCCTTTGCGTATATCATGCCATCGGATCAACAGACAACCCAATCTGCTAAAAAACGCAAGGACCGGGACCGACATCCTCGGCCCGCGTCCACTACCGATGATACTCCTAAATCCTCTGCTAGCGCTCCGGTCCCCTCGGAAATGGTAATTCAACCGGTCCAGGCCGACGACACAGCGTTAACACGACCTTCGGTCTCGGAGATCTCTCCGGTGCCAGTTGTGGATTTTCCTCCGGAAACCGAAGTTCTGGATCTACCCGACACCATTCCGGTGGACAAGGTAACGCCTGCACGTGGGGCTGCTAGGCCTCCTGTTTCCATGTCCATCAAGGCCTTTGCACGTGCTAAGGCCGCCAGTCAGGCCAAGGCCCATCCTAAACCTGCCCAGGCCCCTTCATCTGATAAGCAGATCATGTCTCTGGCTGCAGATCTTATTTCCCTTATCAGGGGGTCTCAGCCTCATCCGGACAGGGGTTCTCAGCCACCTGCAGAAAAAAGGCCTAGAACTGAGCAGGCGGACGACCTCTCCTCGGATGAAGCCTCTGGGGATTCTGAGCATTCTGATACCCAAGAAGAACCCTTCCAAGCCTACGAGGACTCTGATGCTGAGGAATCAATTCCCTCTGCCTCCCCTCCAGAGGATTTCTCTTTTGGTGAAGTCTTGCATTCCATGAGGGAACATTTTCAATGGCAGGGTCAGGAATTCTCTGACTCCAGGAAAAGGCTTCGTACTTTCCTCAAGCTTCCCCAGCACAGACCCTTGGCAATCCCTCCAGTTATGGATGTTTTGGATGATGTTTTCTCTGACTCCAGTGCCAACCCTGATTCTCTTCCTCCTGCTCCTGTCAAGCCGGACAGATATTAAAGGGTCCCTGACACTCACAAGCACCTTTTTAAGGCTCACTCTGTGGACCAAACTATTTCACAGGGCCCCAAGGGAGTGGCTTCCTCCTCTGCCAAAAATCCACTGCCAGCTGACAGAGAAGCAAGGTCCCTGGAGAGATGGGGTAAAAAAGTATATACCTCTACTACCCTAGCCATGAGGTCTCTTAACTGCCTTTTTCACATGTTTCAGTACCAAGATTTTCTCCTGGATGATTTACAGAAAAGGTTAGCCTCTCCTGAGCCTATTGATAAAAAGGCACTGCAGGATCATATTCATAACACTCAGCAGGTTAATAACCAATTTCTGCAGTGTGGTTATGATGCACTGGAAGCTTCATGTAGGGCAGCTATGACTGGGGCTGTAATTCGTAGACATGCTTGGTTGAAGGATCAGTCTTTGCCTGACCATGTTAAAGTAAAGTTACTGGATGCACCTTTGGAAAAACAAAAGCTTTTTGGTGCTACTGCACAAGATGTATTGAAATCCATAGAGGAAAAAGCAAAGTCAGTACAGACAGTCAAGGATTTCTTTCAGGTTCAGCCACCCAGATTCAGCAGAAACTGGCCCTCCAAGAATTGGTCCTTCCCCGGCTCTGACAAGTTTCAAAGGGGAAAAAGCAGACGTGCCCGAGGTAGAGGGCAATACCGAGGATCTTACAGGGGACGCCAATGGCAACCACCAAATCAAAGAAGTGGCGCAGACAATTCAGCTGCACCACAAGGACAATCACAATGACTTGACTTTCGTACCGCCTACAAAGATTCAAAGAGAAGCACCTTTGGGCAGAAAACTAGCCTTATTCTCACAAAACTGGCATATCTTAACCAAGGACAATTGGATTCTGGATTTGATAGACAAAGGTTACAGATTCCACTTCCACACATTACCAATAAAACAAGGCATGCCAAACCTGCCACATCATCAAAGGGCAGAGGCACTCAACCAAGTTTCCAAGCTATTAAGTATAAAAGCAATAGAAAGGGTTCCTCCTCAGCAACAAGGTCAGGGATTTTATTCAAGACTGTTCCTTGTTCCAAGAAAAGAAAACAAATGGCGACCCATACTGGACTTGTCAACTCTAAACACTTACCTCATTGTGCCAAAGTTCAAAATGCTGATGTTGCAGCAACTTCTTCCCATGTTGGGCAAGGGGTCTTGGCTGGTCACTCTGGACCTCAAGGAGGCATACCTGCATGTCCCAATCAGACAAAGCTGCAGAAGATACCTCAGATTTCTTGCAGGGACAGAGCATTATCAATTCTCAGCATTGCCGTTTGGCTTATCTACTGCACCCAAAGTGTTCACGAAATGCCTGGCATCAGTAGTGGCACACTGCAGACTGCAGGGGATTCAAATATACCCCTACTTGGATGACTGTCTCATACAAGCAGACAACAAACAAACCTTAAAAGGAAATTTGGACTATGTCATGCATCTACTGCAGGCCTTGGGATACACAGTCAACATTCAGAAGTCAAACTTACTACCATCCCAACAAATTATATTCCTAGGAGCCAAACTGGACACGGAAAAACAAATGGCCTACCTCACAGAGGAAAAACAGCAGCATTTACCAGAGTACTTCAAAGGCCTAGCAAAGCTTTCCCAGCTGACTGCAAGGAAAATCCTGCAGGCCCTGGGTTTCATGGCATCTTGCATCCTTCTGATACCTTTGGCAAGACTTCATATGAGAAAGCTGCAGTGGTATCTAAAAAACTTATGGTCTCAACACAACAACAGCCTAGAGGACATAATCCCACTTATTCCATGTCTACAGAAGAAATTTCTATGGTGGGCTCAAGCCAGTCAACTAAACGAAGGCATGCCTTTCAACAGACCTCAAGCAGACCAAATGATAACAACAGACGCCTCAAACCATGGATGGGGGGGCGCACATGGAGGGCAGATGCATTCAAGGTCTTTGGACGCCAAAGGAAAGACATCTGCACATAAACCAAAAGGAGATGTTGGCAGTGATACATGCCATCGTGACTTTCGGAAAAACACTAAAACAGGGACATTTACTGATAAGGACAGACAACACTACTGTCATGTGGTACATAAACAGGCAGGGAGGCACTCATTCTTACCCCCTCTGCAGACTAACAATGCTTCTCTGGGAAAAATCCCTGAGCCTGAGGATACATTTACAATCCCAGTTTGTACCAGGCAAGGACAATGTACTGGCGGACAATCTGAGCAGAAATTTCATGGATCCACACGAATGGATGCTGCACCCTCACATTTTCTCTCAACTGGCAAGGACATGGGGAAGACCGGACGTAGATCTTTTTGCTTCCCACTTAAATCATCACCTAGAAAAGTTCTGCACAAGGACTCACCACCCTCTAGCTTGGAAAACGGATGCTCTCTCCTTCAGCTGGAATTCTCTAAAAATGTATGCATTCCCTCCCCTGCCTCTGCTGACCAAGGTTGATACTGAAGATCAAAGCAGAACAACCACCAGGCATTTTGATAGCTCCAGACTGGCCGAGGCAACACTGGTACCCATTGCTATTGACCATAACTCGGACCAAGCCATGGCCTCTGACCCTATAGCCCCTGCTCCTAACTCAACACAATTACAGGACTGTACATCAAGACCTGAAAACATTGCATCTGACAGCCTGGAGGCTACTATGACTTCAACACCAAACTCTCTTTCCAAATCTGTTCAAGAGATCTTGCTGGAAGCACGTAGACCTTCCACCAGAAAAACCTATTCAGCCAAGTGGAAGAGATTCAGTATCTGGAATGCCAACAGGGGTCAGGACACAGCATTACTGAGTATTCCTCAAATATTAGAATACTTGGCAGAACTATTTCATACTGGACTCTCATACTCCTCAATAAAGATTCATGCCTCAGCAATCTCAGCAAAATACAACTGTGACCCTCCAGTGTTTTCGCATCCTCTGCTAAGACAGTTTCTAAGAGGGATAAAGAATATCAAACCCCCCAGAAAACAGCCAGTACCTGCATGGGACCTCAACTACGTGTTGGAAAAACTAACTCTTCCTCCATTTGAGCCAGCAGCAACCTCAGAAATGCAATTTCTGTCATGGAAGACGGCCTTCTTATTGGCAGTCACCTCTGTAAGAAGAGTTTCGGAGATACAGGCACTCATGGCAGTGCCCCCCTTCCTCATTTTTCATCAAGACAGAGTCTCTCTAAGAACCAATCCTACATTCATGCCAAAAGTAATTTCCAGGGTGTCTCTAAATCAAGCTATTCATCTACCTGCATTCTTCCCCAATCCTCAAAATAAGGGGGAAAAACTATTGCATACTTTGGACATACATAGACAATTACGCTACTACTTGGACAGAACTAAGGCCACCAGAAGGTCTGACCAGCTGTTTGTAGCCTATGCTGCTGGAGTACAAGGAAAAGCAATCTCCAAGCAAACAATTTCAAAATGGATTGGACATTGCATCAGATTTTGCTATTCTTTCCATGGAAAAGGTGTGCCAGCCAATATCAGGCCACATTCCACCAGAGCTATAGCCACTTCCACAGGTTTCCTAAGAGGAGTGGCAACAAAGGACATTTTAGAAGCTGCTACATGGAGCTCCATGCATACATTTACCAAGCAGTACAACCTGCCCTTATACTCCAGATCCCGAGCAGGCTTTGCTTCGGCAGTCCTGCAGGGGATTTTAGCTACACCATCCTTATCATAGTTCCATCCACCCCCAGCTTGGCTATGGTACTCAACCCATATGTTATGACTGCAGTTGCATTCTTGAAGGACATAGTACAGTTTTGTACCTACCATAAATGTAGATGTCCGATAGATATGCAACTGCAGTCGGATTTTCCCACCCTCCTACCCCTCTGTATCCTTCCTTTTGGGTTCCTACCCCTCTTCCCTTCAGCTGGGGTTTTCTCCTATGGTGTATCTGTTTATTACTGTGGTGCATGTTTGGGATTATTTTATCCATTTACCAAATTTAGCCTTCCTAGGAGGGCACCTGACATCTGGGGCAAGAAACACTGAAGAAGATGGCGTCGGCCGATGCCTTTATACTCCAGCCGTTGTGACGTCGGAGAGGAGGCGACACCAGCCGACGCCGGACCCAGACTTTGGAATTCGGCTGACCGAGGGCTGCCTGAGGCAGGACAAACCCATATGTTATGACTGCAGTTGCATATCTATTGGACATCTACATTTATGGTAGGTACAAAACTGTACTTTTCTAAGCATACCACCACCTCCTTGATATCTAAGGCCATTTCCTTTTGTTATCTCTGTCTGCTTCTGTTATAGCTCATTCCACTAAGGCTGATGTCATTTCTGGTGTCTTCTCCAAGGGGTTGGACACTATCTCCATCCTTGAAGCTGCTACTTGGGCTTCCTTGCATACCTTTAATAAGTGTTATAAGTTGGATATTGTTTTTAGGGCCAGAGCACGTTTTGCTGAAACCATTTTATATGGGTTTGCTGAGGGCTCTTCTCAGCCTTCCACCTCCTATTCTATTTCTTGAGCTTTTTTTACTCTCCCTTCTTTCAGGAATACTGCAACAGTATTATAGAGGGACATAGTACAGTTGTATGAAATCTTACCATAACAGTAGATGTCCTTCTCTTCACTGTTGCAGTATTTACTCCCTCCAATCCCCTCTTCTTTATTCTGCATTTTTTCTTTCTGGATGTGCATGGACTCCGTTGTCTTATGACAATTGTTCTCTTCTGGGGCAATTCAGTTCTGGGTAGTTGAATCCGTACATCCCTTTTATGCCCTGCATTCTGTGTGAAGAGCATAAATGTGATGTACAGTGCCAACAAGATCCTTTTGAAACTTTTCCATACCGGCCAAGTGATGGGCTGCCCGGGACAGGACATCCCTTCTTTCAGGAATACTGCAACAGTGAGGAGAAGTACATCTACTATTATGGTAAGATTTTACACAACTACAAACTGCCCTCAGCCCAGAAAGTATTTCCTCCCTAGGCTACTGCATACAAGTAAAGCATTACTTTGTTGTTTCTCTTCCCGTTTGGTATTTCTTTGTTGTTGAGCTTTCTCAGTAAACTCGGTGCTAGTGCTTTCATAAGGAGTTTTTTCTCGGATTTTATTTTTATTGCCTGTTATATGTAGAGTTTTTGTTGCAAGAAAATAACTTGGTTGCACTCCTGACATTTTCCTTCCCATAGCACCATAAAAAGCCGTTGAGCCTCTAGATTTACAGGCTTATTGTGAAAAAACAAAACAAGCCAGCTCCCCGCAGCATGGGAGAAAACTGAGGGCGTAGAGGATACCTTCCTGTGCAACTGAAATAGAAAGGCCCTTTTAAGCGGGTTCAGAACATGACAAAAGAAGATGATTAAAAAATATACATGTATGTTCTCCAGAAATTCTTGAATTAAGAAGCCATTCAGAATGCTTCCAATACTTTGAATGGACAGAACAGTATGAGGCAGAAGGAGATGGAAATATATGTATTATTGTGAGGAGACAGAGTACATTATTGGAGAGAAAAGAAAACGAATCCTACCACTGTGATAGCACCTTTTGTGCCATTTTGGAGTAGTACAAATTATAAAGTGGTATAGAGTGAGGCAGGAACATTACTGCTTCATACACGGTCAAGAGATAAAGCTGCTTCAGTTTTTCGCCGTAGTGTAAAATGTGTCTAAAGATTTAGGCTGATATTTTAGATCCTGTCATAGTGCAGCTGGATAGGATTCTGCTGATACTGGCTAAACGTGTGTTAACTGTTTAGTTATTCATTCATTCATTTATTATTTTAATATTCCTCCGATAAACATGCAGCTTTCAAGTTTATCAGTAGCTTTTCAGTCTTAAATACTTTGCAGTTTATTTTGAGATGCCATCAGACATTTTTAAGGTTTCTGACTAGAAGATTGGTAATTTGTCAAGTACATCAGCAGAAATTAGATCCTACACTTTTAAGTGTGCTTATAATTCTTAATTTTCATTGTTTAGCTCTGTGTCACCCTGTCATGTACTTAATAGGCTCATAGGCAAGTATTTGGCAAGCTGCCGTTGTGGGTCTTTTTAAGCCTAGCCAGTTTCTCTTTTAGTGCTCAAAATAACCTATCCCATTTGGTTAGAGATTGGCCTTACCCATCCCATGGTCAGTAATTATGTATTACCCCTAGTGAGAGTAACTGGGATCATACAGTAGATAATGTGAGGGGACCCATGCATGGGATAGAGCATTTTTGAGCTGCCTCTGTCCATTAGCAGTACAGGAAGCAATCTTGGGGTAAATTTTCTGTTTCCCATCCATAAGTCTAAGTTGCGGTTGAATATGGACATGTATGAACTTTGTTTTATGTGGTTGGGGACTCTATTCCACAGCAGCAGTAGCCCCTGTGAGGTATACCTGTCCCTCCAAACCATTTTGTTGATGTTGCAGAAAAGGTTTAGATCCGTAGACAGAGTATTTCTTATGCTGTTTGACTTTCTGATGTGCAGTAAATCCATCGGTACTGCGTTGGAGTATGCCTTGTATGCCAGACACGGGTCGCCTCTTAGCAGTCTGTAGGATACAGAGTATAGCAACAGGGCTTTGAGCCTTCCATGTAGGACATGTTTAGACCTTGTTTCCTTTAAGTAAGGTGTCCCTGTTGGTGTTATAGTAGTTGCATGTGTCTGGACAGGTGCATGCCAAAGGGGGCATTACACTCAATGATTGACCTAATGAGGGATGAGTAAAGGGGGACAATGGCATCCCTAGAACTAGGCACAGTCCCTTTCTTTGAGTCATTCAGTAGGATTTTCTTACAGTAGACACATGTTGGTTAGAAGGTAGGTCATTGTTTACATACGTTCCCAAATCCTAAACAACTGGGTCAATTCTTAGGGATATATTGTCAATGTGGTAGTTCCGTGGGGTGGGTGATGACTTCCCAAAGGATACAATAATGCATTTTTTTGGCATTGTCCATAATTTTAGTACCATTTATTTGTTTGGGATATTCCCCCCCACAGGAAGGCCAATTTGGCGATTCAGTGATTTAGATTATGTGCTTCACTCTTTATTTAGCTGATTTGTTAGTTAAGATTTGGGCTGTTCCAGTGTCTCCCTTTTTGTCCATTATGTTCATTGCTTTGCTTGGGAATTTGAAAAAGGTAAAACAAAATAAATGTACTATCCTTCTTGTCACTACTAAGTAGGCCTTCCTCTTTGACTGGGTGGGTGTAGAAAGCAGCTCTTTTTAATATGAGGCTTTTGCGCAGGATTCTTTCTTTCAAAGGTTGGCCATTCCATTCCTGATTTTATAGAAGGGGAAGGGTCAGCTCAGAGGAGCCAAGTGTTTACTGGTTCAACTCTTTTAAAGTAGGGCAAACTTTCAACAGCTAAATGACGTTTTTTCTCCTTGTTTCATCCATGGTGTAGGACTTTCATCGTTGTACCCTTTCATTCATGATTATATCACTCATTTTACCATTAGCTTTAAGTAGGGAAGCAGAATTTCACAGTTTAGGGCAAGTTGGCCCAATATTTCTGTAAAATGTTCATTACAGAGTTTACCACTGCAGTGTAGTTTTTTTGTACTTGTAAGTTAACCATAGCTGACGTTTCTTCCAGCAGCTTTCCAAGATATTCCAAGGGAGTGACGGTGGCTTTCTCTTCAGTATCCTCATTTGAGACATTTTTTCGTGCTTGTTTATAATTATTGTGGCATAACTTATTGGCTGTCCCTTAGAGCTTTTTCAGTAGCCCATGATGCCCTTGGAAAAATAATCATCTAGGGTTCCTATGGGCGACAAATACATCAGAAAGATTACTATTTTATAGTGACTTTTCTGCTGGGAAAAAAAGATATCTTACAAGCACTATAAAGTTTTCTGTGTATGTGCATGTATGTTTGTGCACCTGTGCCGGATGACTATCAAGACTTCCCTTGCTCCGACACTACCCTATCTAAATGGAGGGGGGACTCTAGCCAGCAATGGTGCTCTCACAAGCTGGCATCCCAGCAGCAAGAGCATTTTCTTTATTTTAGCCTAACCCTGCCAGTGGTGGAAATGTGAGCATTTTTTTTCATCAGAAGAGCTGCCTGTGCTTATGTGTTCCCCCTCATGATCATGGAACTCATAAACAAAGACATTGGTAACCTCCAAACTCTGGATCCCACCCAGTTCGGGTTTGTGAAAGGCAGATCATGCCTCCTGAACCTGATCGACTTCTTTGAGGCAGTCACCAAAGCCGTGGATGAGGGTAAGGTGGTTCACACAGCCTATCTTGACCTCGCCAAGGCTTTCAACACCATCCCCCATTCTGGAATTATAGCTAAACTCACTAAACTAGGTATAAATCCCTACGTCACAAGATGGGTTGCCAACTGGCTCACTGACAGAACCCACACTAAGTTGCAGACTCCAAATCTGACCTCAAAGCAGTGACAAGTGGCATACCACAGGGTTCTGTCCTGGGACCTCTCCTGTTTGGTATCTACTTCCCTGGAGTACAGGCTAACATAGAAGGCCTCTGGCTAATGAAGTTCGCAGATGACTGCAAACTAGGAGCCGTAGTCAAGTTCCCAAATGATGTGGACATCCTACAGAAGAGCCTCACTGAGACAGATGCCTGGTGTCAGAGCCATGGCCTCAAGCTCAATGCCAAAAAGTGCAGTGTCATCCCCTTTGGTAAAAACTCTGTACACATGAACTACCACATAGGCAGCAATCTACTTAACACCGAATGCGTGATAAGAGACCTTGGGACCCAGGTGAACAGTAGTCTCTCCTTTGATAGTTACATCGCCACAGTAGTCAGGAAGTCCTTCTACGTGACAGACCTCATCATAAAAGGGTTCTCATCCAGGAAAAAAGAGGTCATTGTTCCTCTCTACTCGTCACTCATTAGACCCATTATAGAGTACAACGCCCCTTTTGGAATGTACCTCACAAGACATCTACAGCAGCTGGAAATGCCACAGAAGTACCTCACAAAGAGGATTACTGGCCTCAAACAAATATCCTACACTGACTGCCTCAAAAAACTCCAGCTTTACTCCGTAGCATATCGCCTACTCTGAGGTGATCTCTGCCTAACATATAAAGCTATGTCAAACCCACAGCTGTTGGACATGCTACACCTAAACAAATCCCAATCCCTCCGAGCTACACGCTCTAGGGACCTAAACCTTGTCACCACAATAAACAGGACATGCTGGAGGGATAGATTCCTGTCCCAGAGACTTCCTATACTCTGGAACAAGCTACCCATCTATGTCAAGCAAAGTTCTTCATTAGCACTCTTCAAGAAAAATCTTGATGAGTGGATGGGAAATAGGAAATACACCCTGGGGATCACTTCTGTGTGTCTGCTCGACAGTGGCACAGGAAAATAACTTTCTTGGGTGGCATAAGCCATGGAACCTTTCTGGCTAGGCTTACTTAGGCCCTTGGCCCGATACCTATGAACCTATGGGACTGAGAGGCTGCTGTCACCAATTTAGATGGCGATGCCCATATATTTTTTTTTTCTGGCACCAGCTCCCAGCATCATGATGGGCCTCTGCTCTCCAGCTGAGGACCTTTTGTTAGAGCAGCAGTGCCAGATGGGCAACAGCCACTGTCCACCCCCCCTTCAGGATGATCATGTCCACCCTCCCTTCACGTGCCGTCAAGCATCTGTGCTGCTAATTAAACTGTAGTCACTGGGCTGTAGTCATAAATTCATCCCTCTACATCATTGGTGCAGGCTTAAAAAAATTTATAAAAAAGTGTTCCATTTTGATCAGTACCTTATGGCCTTCCTGGATCACAAGAAACTTCTAGTTCTGGACAGTGGAGAGTGAGTTCCTCCCCTGCAGGGAAACCACCCTTTACTGAAGATTAAAGAATGTTCTCAGTGGAGAAAATGCCATCTCTCTCATGAAAAGGAAGAAGCAATGAAACAAATGTGAAGGATTCCACAAACAGCGCATTTGACTGCAGATATCTCAACAGTCCTCCATGGGTCTGAGGGTATCAGTCTCATTAAGGTACACTTTTGTCTAGCCCAACCTAGTGCTTACTATAATATAGAGCTACCAGGTCTATATTATGTGTACAAAGTTTTATAACTTTTAATACTATATGATCGACACTGTATGGCCGAAGTTATAAAACTTTGAATAGTGAAAAAAAAAAATAAAAGAATAAACCCTAAACTAAGAGTTGTAGGCAGGGGTCAATCCCCCCTGCACCCCCCAAACCCCCCTGCTCTTTAAATATAACAATTCCGAGACTGCACTATAATGCAGTAAAGGGAGGACTTCCATTTACTGTACTGTAGTATGATCTCGGAATTGGTATATTTAAAGAGTAGGGGGTGGGTGATGTTGCCCCCTGTTTTAACCCGTTAGGTTACTTTTTTTTTTTTTTTTGTATTATTTGAAGTTTTATAACTTTGACCATATGGTCTTGATCATATTGTATTTGAAGTTATAAAACTTCGTTCATATAGTATAGACCCGAGCTACCTACCTACTTGTCTTGGCCGACACTGTGATTCCAGCATCACAGACAAACCAAATCTCAATTTGTGTAACTTTGCCACAGCTTGTTGCTTGGTGTCAAATGTTTGCTGGAGGTGCCAGGATAACCCAAGTAAATAATGCTTTCCAGGACCATCATTTAGACTAGAAATTCAAAATATTTTAAGTGGGAACTTGGGTACCAGGTGAGGCTTCTTCATTTTCAGCCTTTCATGCTGCATCACTCATTTTACCAGTACCGATGTATGTCCAGCAGACATACTCAAACTCCCCACAGCAGTAACGTCAAATTGTTTTGCTTGTTGAAGGTTCAGAGAAGAGTGTCTGGGGACCCAATAGTGTATCACTACCCCCCACCCACATGCACACAAAGTATTCTGAGTCCTAAACCTCAGGCGCAGCTCATCCCAAGGAAAGGTGGGGAGAGAAAAAAAAAGAATTTCCAATGCAGAAACATTGGACTCTGACCTCAAGGATAGAGGACCTTGTTTCCTTAAGCCATGTGCACTTCCCATTAAGTTGGGAAACCAATAACAAGCATATCTGCCAGAAGGCTTGAGGGAATGAAGACCTACCTTTGAAGGAAACCACTGTAGACATTGTGATGGAAGGTTCTAAATGGGAGGGGGATCAAGAAGCTATCAGATTCACAGGAAAGGCATGGAGTTGGAAGACCCTAGACCCATTGACATCCTCTGGTTATCCAGGCTTTTAAAGATACTTATGAAAGTGCTTCACTAGAGCTAAACTCCACTGATGATGCCTAAAAGAAGGTTAACTGCTTCTGTAGGGTCAAAAAAAACTTGTGTGTGCATGGAAATGCAGCAGTGGTATCTGTATACACCGCGAGAAAATCCAAATCAGCACTGGGAGTCAGTATTCTCCCCAAAGATGAGGAAATAATGGTCTTGGGTCTGTTTGGAAAGAAAATGTACACCTCATCCTCCCTCATAATTGGAACCAGAAACTGCCTGACTCATGTAATTCATTACTGGGACATTCTTTGGTAAGTCAAGGATTCGACCACAAGACTGGAAGATGAGGAAGGCTATGTAAGCCAGCAGACTGCTCATAATGTAGAGAAATAAAAGCATGAACTGTGGCTACGAGTCTGTCCCTGCCTGTGCCTGGGTTTGAGGGCAGCCACAAGTACCATACAAATGAAGATGTTCTTTGTGTTTCACTGTTGCAGTCATCACATTTGGGTTATCCCTGCAGGATAGTCCTCGGCTGGCCTGAATACCAAAGGCTTAGTATTTCTGCATCGTTTGCTTTCACTTCATTACTGATGTCAGGTCGTCAGTATAAAATAAGGCAGCTGACGCCATTACATCAGTCTTTCTTGCCATGGAACCCAAAGCAGAAGCAGTTCGCACAAGTGCTGGTCGGCTGCTACCTGAGTTTCATCTACCGAATTCAAGCTGAAGTCTTCTAAAACTAGTATCCCATTGGGGATCCTTTTTTCTTGCACTAACCGATGTCAGAAAAAGTTAATTGTCTCGCCTGTGGAAAGCAAATACCACACCGAGATTTTCATTCTTACTGCATCACTTGTTTAGGCCCAGACCATGATGTCCCCCACTGTGGCTTCTGTGCTTTGTTCAACACCAGATCTATCCTTCATTGGGCCATTATTGTAGCTAGATATTTTCGCTTACTGTCCTCAAACTCCGATATGGCTTCAGTAAGCCATCGGACAGCAGATCTTCTGAAAAAGCATAATGATAAAGACAGAAACAGACAGCACAGGTCCAAACCTACCAACGACACTCCCATTAAGCTAGTCGTCAGTTCTCCAGTCCTCAGTGAGGCACTTTCATAGCACCTGATGCCCGCTTCTATGGATTCACAGGCCGCTACTGAGACCCCTTTTGGAGTCCAGTATGTCGCGTGACTCTTCTTCGTCTAAGGATCCTGTGGTCGTCTCTCCCTTGGATGAGTCTGGAGCCACTGAGCAGGCACCGGCATCCAAGGTAGTCCTTCGCACTACCGATTCTCGACACAAACCGACTTCTTTCGCGTCTACCGTTCTTTCGAAAAAGACTGAGTTTCTTAGGCCCAGGGTACGAACCACACCCAAAAAACCGACGACCCAGTCTCAGGCACTTGCTTCCTTGCCTCAGACCCAAGTGCTTAAAATGGCGGAAGACCTTATCATGTTGATCAGGGGAAACCAGGATACCCCCTCCAAAAGGAAAAGAGATCTGTCCCCTGTAGTTTTGTCTGAAGAAGAGTCAGATGACTCTGATGCATCTGAATATGAAGACATGCAACAACTCTCTACTTATGAGGATTCTGATGCAGAGGATTCCATTCCTTCAGCCTCTCCCCCAGAGGATTTTTCCTTTGGGGAAACCCATCATACCTTAAGGGAGCATTTCCAATGGGAGAGTCAGGATTACCCTCAGTCTAAAAAGATACTCAGGGAATTCTTAGATCTCCCGTAGCACAGACCCTTGGCCATCCCCCCAGTCCTGGATGTTGTGGAAGATGTTTTCCTGGAATCCAGCTTGACTCTGACACCCTCCCTCCTGCACCCAGAAAACCAGACAGGTACTACAGAGTCCCTGACTCACACAAATTTATTTTTAAAAATCCTACTGCTGACACTGAGGTAATTTCTCAAGGGCCTAAAGGGATTAAAGCAACCTCTGCTAAGAATCCCTCCCCATCAGACAGGGATTCCTGAGCACTAGACAGATGGGGTAAAAAAAGTATACACCTCAGCTACCCTTGCTATCAGAGCACTAAATTGTCAGTTCCATATGCTAAAATTTCAGCAGCATACCCTGGAACTCCTCAAACAAAAAATGTCTTCCTTTCCTGCTTGTGCAGAGTCTAAAGAGTTACAAGAGTTAATGCATTCTGCAAGTCAAGTAACTAAACACACTTTGCATTGTGGTTTTGACACCCTAGAAGCTTCTTGCAGAGCAGCAGTCACCGGATCTGTCATTAGGAGGCATGCATGGCTTAAGGAACAGCACTTGCCAAACCATGTCAAATCCAAATTGTTGGATGTCCCCTTGCACAAAGACAACTTATTTCACACTAAGGCAGAAGAGGTCTTAAAAAAGATGGAAGAAAAAGAAAAATATATGCAGACAGTTAAGGATTTCTTACAGGTCCATCCACCCAGGTTCAGCAGGCATTGTCCCACCAAGCACTGGTCCTTTCCTGCTCCCACTAAGCCGGTTCAGGCCAGACCCCACCGACAACAGCCACAGGGAATACCGAGATCTAAGCCGTAGACTACCTCCACTTCAAAACCAGGGAGTTCTAAGCCACCCCCTTATGGTAAGAACTCACGATGACTCACCTACCCCAACCTCTCCCTCTGCCCAGCTTCACTTACCCCTAGGAGGAAAACTCTCCTTTCACGCAAGCACCTGGGCCACTATTACCAATGACCGCTGGGTTCACAACATAGTGTCCCAGGGATACAGATTTTCTTCCCACACCTTTCCAACCCCAAAAGGGTTCCCAGATCTTCCAACAAACCTGTGGGCAGAGGCGCAAAAGCAAGTCCTTTCCCTGCCCTCTATGAGGGCAGTAGAGCACGTTCCTGCAGAACAGAAAGACCAAGGTTTCTACCCAGACCTTTTCTGGTACCCAGAAGAGAGGGCACCCGGTGCCCCATCCTCTATCTATCCATTCTAAATACCTTCCTGGTGATCCCAAAATTCAAAGTGCTCACCCTCCAGTAGCTGCTGCCCATGCTCTACAAGGATGCTTGGCTAGCCACCCTAGATGTAAAGGAGGCCTACCTCTACATTCCTATCAGGGAAACATCCAGAAAATATCTCCGTTTCAGGGCAGGATCTCGACACTTTCAGTTCTCTGCGCTTCCCTTTGGCTTATCCACTGCTCCCAGAGTTTTCACCAAATGTCTGGCTCCGGCCATTGCCTTTTGCAGACAAAGGAATATCCAGATTTAAAACTCAAAGCACCAACACTGCTCCTAGTATTAATAAAGGCTGTCCCTCCATTGGTATCTTCTATTCAGAAGAGTGCATGTCATATAGTATCCACTCCAAATAATTACGCAAGGCAGGCTCCATGAACGAAAGCATTTAATTCAAAATGTATTAGAACAAAACAATAAAGACAGATTAAGCACTTTCATCTCCACTCGGGATACTTCCACATTTTTATATAGTTAGGTTTTTACAATGTTGGGTCCATGTTTATATATGTCTTTTGGTCTGCATTTATAAAGTATGAGTTAATTTGCTACAACAGACTGTACAATATACAAAATACATATACATATGTTTTTTATAGTGACTTTTTGCAGTTTTTTTTATATACTTGTGTGTTTTTTTTTATACATTTTCATACATTTGTGTGTATATATAATTGTAAGGGTATTCACAGTTTTTATATAGTTATACCATACAACCGACTCACGAAGGGTTAATATATGGGATATTTTGAATTAATTGAATTACTTGGTTGACCAATGGAGTGAAATTAACTAGTATAACAAGTGTAAAGTTATTGTGGCAGATGATTCTGATGAAATCTCCTGAGTGGAGATGAAAGCGCTTAATCTGTCTTGTTTATTGTTTTGTTCCAATACATTTTGAATTAAATGCTTTCATTCGTGGAGCCTGCCTTGCGTAATTATTTGGAGTGGACACTATATGACATACAGTCTTCTGAATAGAAGATACCGATGGAGGGACAGCCTTTATTGATACTAGGAGCAGTGTTGGTGCTTTGAGTTTTGTTTTTGCCTTGTGGTTGTGTGGAATATCCGGATTTACCCATACTTAGATGACTGCCTAAGTCAGGCAGACATCCAGGAAAATCTGCTCAAGCACCTGGCCTTTGTAAAGTCCCTTCTAAACTTCCTAGGGTATACTATTAGTGAAAAGACCTCCAAACTGGTGCCCACCCAAAGGATTATATTCCTGAACACAGCATCCCAGATGGCATTCCTTACACCAGAAAAGCAAATTTTCCTGACAGCCTACTTCTCTCAACTAGCCACCAAACCCCAGCTATATGCAAGGAAAATCCTGAAAGCTCTGGGGTTCATGGCATCGTGCATACTACTCATTTCATATGCCAGACTGTATATGAGGAAAGAACCAAAACTAGAAATGTACTGTACACGACCTATTACTCCAAAGAAGAACCAGACCAGCTCGATACCAGGAACTACAAGTCCACCATAAAATGCACGAATGACACTCACGATAGTTTACCTAGGTTTTGTCTTTATTAAACAGACTTCTTCAGAACAACTACCCTTTCCAATCACATTGCTTATATACACTCCCTCCCAAAATCAATTAACACGTTCAACTTATCAATTATTCAATTTCTTATTAAATTAAATTTTAAAAATGTATGTTGTACAAACTCATATAGATAATACCAACATTTTATACACTAATACATCAAAAAGCAAATATATTATACTAAAAAATTTTTTATATAAAATTGTTATACTAATCACATTACCACAATAAAATTGATATATAAAAAATATATATACATATATATTCTATATATCTCATAAATACGATGACTATAAAAATTTATTTCAACTTAAAATATGTTTTAATTTTAAAATAGGAACTATGCTTATATTTTCATTGATACCCGGAAAAAACGTGGCATTCAACCTAAGTTGCCATTTCATTTCACATATATCCAAATGTATATCCAGGACAGCACCTTGACTGTCGTCCTTAATTTGCTGTATTATGCAAAACTTAAATTCATGCCCCGGGTATTACTCAATGTGCCTAACCAATTCATTTGTGTTCCTCATATGCTTAATATCTAAAATATGTTCACTTATTCTCTCCCTAATGCTTCTACATGTTTTCCCTATATAGAAAGCAGGGCAATGAACACATTTCCCTACGTAAAACTACGTTTTTACTATAACAGTCAAAGTGTCCATAAATATTTATTGGTACATCCGCCACAGTAATTTTTTGACCAGTAATTAATATATATTTACATGTGCTACATCTTCCACATTTAAAATTCCCTTTTGTTCTATTTGTTTTACTACTGTTTATACTAGACTGACATCCCATTTCCAATAATTGTTTAAAAGACCTTCCTTTCCTATATACATTTTTTGGGAGGTTCCATAATTTATCCCATACACTACTATCTAATTTTAATAGTCTCCAATTGTTATGTATAAAGTTAACTATATAATCAGTATCATAATTATATGCAGTTATAAAATATAACTGCTCTGGAGGACTTATAGTTCCTGGTATCGAGCTGGTCTGGTTCTTCTTTGGAGTAATAGTGCATATGAGGAAACTTCAATGGTACCTAAAAATCCTTTGGTGTCAACACTCTCAAGACCTGCCGACTCTTATACCTATAATTCCTTGCCTCAGAAAAGATTTTCTTTGGTGGGCAGCAGCATGCCACCACAACAAGGGGCTACCTTTCTCACCACCCCATGCCACCCAGACCATCACCACAGATGCATCAGACTATGCCTGGGGTACACACCTGGATGGCAGGTGCATACAGGGCCAATGGAACCCACAGCAAAACCATCTGCACATCATCCAAAAAGAGATGATGGCTGTCCAGCATGCCTTGATAGCTTTCAAGCCCCTTCTCTCCCCAGGGGCTCTCCTGATCAAAACAGACAACACCACTGTGTTGTGGTATATCAATGAGCATGGAGGAACCCACTCCTACCCCCTATGCAGGCTGGCCATGACCCTTTGGCACACAGCCTCTGCCATGCAACTCCACCTGTTCACACAATTCCTACCAGGTTCTCTTAACTCTTTGGCAGACCAATTAAGCATAAATCTTCTGGACCCCCACGAGTGGCAGCTCAACAGTAGAACCTTCACGCTAATATCTCAGAAATGGGGCACCCTGAGGGTCGACCTCTTTGCCTCCCACACCAACCATCAGCCCAGCAAATTCTACACCAGGGAGCATCACCGTTTGGCTTGGAAAGTGGATGCCCTGTTCTTCCCCTGGGTTAATCTATCGGTCTATGACTTTCCTCCACTTCTTCTCCCCAGGGTGCTACTCAGAATAAGGGAGGAAAAACCAAGGACAATTCTTATAGCTCCAGACTGGCCTTGCCAGCACTGCTACCCCTTGCTTGCACAGCCTGTCCCCACTGCCACCTTGGCATCTTCCTCAGATTCCAAACCTCCTGACCCAGAGGGAAGGAGAATTCATGCATCCGCAATTGCTGACCCTCAATTTGGCAGCTTGGCTTACTCCCTAAACCCCGATAAATCTGTCAATCTCAGTAAACCGGTTCTAGATGTTATACGTGAGGCCAGACACCCTAGCACTAGAAAGTCTTATGCAGACAAATGGAAAAGGTTCTGCACCTGGATTCAGGCTAAGGGAGCCAATATGGCACAGCCCTCCCTCTGATCCTGGATTACTTAGCTGACCTGCTACACATTGGCCTCTCTTTTTTCCTCTATTAAAATTCATGCCTCAGCTGTCTGCTCATTTTCCCACTGAGCAGCCCCTTTTCTCACACCTTCTGATCAAACAGCTCCTAAGAGGGGCTAACAACTTGAGGCCACCCAGAAGAGCACCAACCCCAGCTTGGGACCTTAACTTTATTGGAAAAGCTCACCCTGCCCCTCTTCGAGCCAGCCTCCTCTGCAGAGCTAAAATTACTCTCCTGGAAGACAGCTTTCTTTCTGGCCATCACTTCAACCAGAAGAGTCTCCAAGCTGCAAGCACTCATGGCTGTGGAACCCTTCATCATCTTCCATACTGACAGGATATACCTCAGGACTAACCCGTCCTTCATGCCCAAGGTGGTGTCCAGTGTGCCTCTCAACAAATCCATTCACTTGCCCACCTTTTTTCCTCATCCCCAGAACAAAGGGGAAAGGATCCTGCACTCTCTAGATGTGCGCAGACAGCTCAGATTCTATCTAGACAGAACTAAATCCTTCAGAAAGTCTGAACAATTGCTGGTTAGCTTTGCTACCTGGGCAGAAGGCAAAGCCATCTCCAAACAAACCATTTCCAAATGGATAGCACACTGCATCCATTTCTGCTACAAACAACATGGAAAGCGTCCCCCCAAGGGGGTCAGGAGTCACTCCACCAGAGGAGCCTCCACCTCTGCAGCTTTCCTCTGAAGAGTCCCCACCAGGGACATCATGGAGGCTGCCACCTGGACATTTGTTCACACCTTTACCAAACACTGTCGCCTGCCTCTCTTCTCCAAATCCAGGGCAGGGTTTGCCTCTGCAGTCTTGCAGGGCATCTTAGCCAGCCCCTAGTTTCTTTTACTGCCTCCACCCTTTTCCTCAGCTTTGGGAATCAACCCAAATGTAATGACTGCAACAGTGAAACACGAAGAACATAGTACAGTTGTGTACACTTACTATAAATGTAGATGTTCAAGTGTTTTCACTGTGCAGTCTGTTCTCCTTCTTACAAGCGACTTATTGTTATTTACTTTCTACTGGTGGGGTTCTTCCAGAACCTTCCTCCTACTTGGGGGCTCCTAACAGGTTAGGGCAAGAAAAACTGATGTAACGGGGTCGGCTGCCTTACTTTATATTACTGACGTCCTGATGTCAGTACTGAAGTGACAGCAACCAATGCAGAAACACTAAGCCTCTGGTATTTGGGCCGGCCGAGGGCTACCCTGGCAGAGATACCCCAAATGTAATGACTGCAACAGTGAATACACTCGAACATCTATCTACATTTATGGTAAGTGTACACAACTATACCTTTGCCTGGCTAAGGATGCATACCTTTTTTGAAAATGTTCAAGGGCGTTTATTGAATTCACCCTTAAATAAAGAGTTGCTATTTGGCTTTCCTTTCATTGAGTTAGAAGAGAAAGCAAAGTCATGTCATCAGTGATGCAGCTTTTTCATCTGCCATTTCTAGACTGTAGAAGAAATTATTTTACAAAACAATGGCCATTCCTTTGTTTGCAGTCCAGGAAGCAGAAGAACATATGACCAACTAAGCAAGTGGTCAAAGGGACAGTAAGGTGCCTAGTTATACACACTTTAAGTAGGCACACTTCAAAGTTTTTGCCACCCATTGCAAACACTTTAAGTAGGCACACTTCAAAGTTTTTGCCACCCATTGTAAACACTTGGCTGAGGCCTTTCATGATGACCGTAGTGTAAATTTGCCTACCCATCCCGAATCATTTACTGTGTGATGGTTGAACATTTGCTCTGCCACCCTTGTAAGGGCTGATTTTAACAAAATGGTTTCAAATGTCTTGCACCATCTGTCACCTTAAATATCATGTGCAAAAAATGTTATTTAGTTAAAAGAAGTTGCCTTAAAGCAGGTAACATCTTCAAGTTTGAAGTCCATTATTTACAGTAAAAGGATTTTTTTTCACTTGTCTTGCAGCTTAAATGTAACTTTTAAAAGTCCTGCAAATCCATGAAGATAAAACCCAAAATGCCTGCTTTTACATTCTGTTGATGGGATTTTGGAATCATTTTGTTGTCTTTGTGGGTTCACATAGAAAGCAAGTCTTTCAGTGAATTGTCGGATATCTGTTTCTAAAGTGTGTTGATGGGCGGGGAGCAGGGGCTGTAGTTTGCTAAGCAGTTAGTTTTTCTTTTGCCAAACTGTTAATTAATGGCTTGGCAGAAAGCTATTTGCTTGTAATTGATTATCAGTTAATCAACTAAGTAAGTAAGACTTCTTTTCTCAAGTTCTGCGGTGGTGGTACTGCGGTAGCGTTGTCGCCTCACAGTTAGACGTTGCCCGTTCGATTCTCAGTTAGAGCGTCTTCTGTGTGGCGACTTGCGTGAATGGGCGTTCCTTTGTTGAAGGTTGTGCGTTAGGCAGCACGTAGAAATCTACTGCCAATCATTAGCAGACCGGAGGTCTGCTGTGGCGACCCCTAACCAGGAAAAGCCGAAGGACACAAACAAAAATATGTAATGCTGTTTTCCCAATAGCTTTAGTTCATACTGACATACTATTTGAGAAGGTATACAACAGGAATCAATTCATATTTGAGCTACAAGATTAAAAAACAATCATTTTATTGACTTTGCTTGGATATGAAAGGGCTACCTCCACAATATTCTTACAGAAATTTTAATGTAATTTCAGTTATCTTAGTCTTTTGTTTTGTACCCGTTTGTGGATTGCATTTGTAAAAGCAACGCTTGCCATTAGACCGATTTAGTTGTTGAAATCATTAAGTACGTAAGTATTTTGATATCATCACCCCCTGTTTTAAAAGTTGCTGGATTAAATGCATTATTTTTCTTATCAGTTTCAGCGGTCCTGGTTTTCATCTCCCATGACAAAATACGTTTTCATGTTTAAAATTCTCAACAAAAAAATTCATCTGCTTCATAAAATAGTGTTAAATGACATTTTGAATTTGAGGAAGAGGAATACAGATACCATCCCTGTAACTGTTTATCTTAGTAGATATCTTTTTTATTTATTTTACATTTGTTTGTTGGTAAGAGAACTTGTCTGATAACAATTTTAAGCCACAACATGGGCCAAAGGCAGAATTTGAGAATTCAGACACCCTGGGAAGCTGCCTCATTGATAAAACATCCCTAAAAGCAGACACACTATTCAGAGATTTTGGAGATTTACATCACTCTGGGTTCCAGTTGTAATTATCCTGGATTAGCGAAGATAAGTAATTGTGTATTAGTTAAGTAATTACCAAACTGTTAAATTAAAAGTTTGGCAAAATATTAATTGTTAGAGTGTGTGTGTGTGTGTGTGTGTGTGTGTGTGTGTGTGTGTGTGTGTGTGTGTGTGTGTGTGTGTGTGTGTGTGTGAACAAAAATTTGTTTTGCGCCTTTAGACATGATCTTTAAACCAAGTGAATAATGCTTGTAAAAGCTTCCTAACATTGCAGCAGTTATCAGAGCACTTGAGTATATCTATCAAAAACACACTCGCAACAAGCTCACAACTTCAGTGTGCCACCCAACAACAGCCCCTAAGGCAAGGCAACGTACCTAAAACTTTAGTCATAGGTGACTCTATAGTCAGGCACACTGATGTCCCACTCACCAGGCTAAACAAGGAGAAAATTACAGTCGGCTGTCTGTCGGGTGCCAGGATCTGCCACATAATGCATGCACTCAAGTCACTCCACAACAAGTACAAATATGACTCTCTCATTGTCCATGTTGGAGTGAATGACTTGAGACGTAACTCCCTGTGCTACACGAAAAGAGACATGGAAGAGCTTTTGGATCATGTGGCCCAGGCAGGTATGACCCTAGCCCTGAGTAACATCTTGCCTTCGCCCAGAATGATACCACAATATAAGGACAAAATGATTGACTTCAACAATTGGCTAAGCCTCTGGTGTCATTCAAAGGGGATCCAGTATCTGTCTGCCTGGGACGACATGATCGACAAACCACGATGCTTTGCCAGAGATGGTCTGCACCTTCAGGTTACTGGCTAAAGCTCTTGCCACCCCTATAGTGTTTGTAGGCAAGGTTCAAAGGACAAAACCACCACCGTAACCGATACAAGCATGCAAAATCTGAAGGTAATGCTACTCAGTGCTAGAAGTCTAAACCTCAAAATGCACTCTCTCGAGGCACTCCTAAAAATGGAGCACATCAATATCTGTGCAGTAACTGAGACCTGGTTCAAGGCTCCAGAGAGCACCTCTGCAATACCAGGCTACAACTCTTACCACACGTTTCGGCCACCAAGCCAAGACCGAAACACTAAAGGTGGAGGAGTGTCCATATTCACCATGGATATTCACACCTCCAGGCTAGTTGCCAAACACAATGCGTCTGAAATTCTCCAGGTGCAACTAACACTAGGTAAGACTGCAGTCTAAATTGTAGCTTGCTACAGATCCCCCACCATGCCCCAAGATTCTCACTACACCTTTCTAAACATACTGGAAAATATTAAGATACAACCAAACACCCTAATACTGGGTGATTTCAACTACCCTGCCATTAACTGGGAAAACGACTCTGGTACCAACCCCTTTTCCCAGCGGTTCTTGGAATTCATAAACTCCAACCGCCTGGATCAACTAATCCATTATCCCACCAGGGGCTCCAGTATCCTAGACCTAGTCATTACCAACATGGGAGATAGATGCTCCACACCAGTGATCACCCTCTCATTGGTCAGGTCTGACCATAAGCAAATCACCCTTGACATCCACATCCCACCCCCACCCCCCCAGTAAGGAAACCACCGTAAAAAACTTCTCCAAAGCCAACTGCATGCTTCTCAAGTCAGAAGTGACAAACCTCATGACCCCCATGCAGACGGGAGCTGAAAGTTCGACTGCTGAATCCTGCACTAAGGCATTGTACGAGCAAATCCACTCATGCATAAATCGTGCCATCCCAAATAGAACCAAGACACTCTCCTCCAAAAAAAGGAAGCCAATCTGGTGGTCCCCTGCTATAAACCAACTATACAACAAAAGAAAGAAACTGTTGCAGAAAGAGGAAAATCCCAGGATGCAAAAAACTCCCTTACCAGCCTCAGGAAGTAGCTGAGATCCCTCATAAAATCCTCCAAAGCTAGTTATGAAATTAAAATTGCCAATGGTTCCAAAGACGACAAGGCATTCTATTGTTATGTCAAGAATCTAAATGGCAATGCTCAGATATGCTCTGAGCTACAGTAGAATGGCATTAAATATACTGATCCCAAGGATATTGCCAATATCCTGGTAGATCGATTTAGTGCCAACTTCACCCCCCTCAAGGGCCCATCTCAATACCAAAAGATAACTAAATTCTGGTAATTACGGCCACACAGGTAGAAACCGCACTCTCCAAAGCTAAGAATACAGCATCCATGGGTCCAAATGACATCCCGGGCTGTGTATTACATGAACTGTAAAATGAGCTGGCACCTCACCTAAGTGTCATATTTAATCATAGCCTCACCTCAGGCTTCATGTCCACTGAGTGGCGCACAGCTACAGTTATCCCACTCCACAAGGGGGGATCCACCTTGAATCCTGGGAACTACGGTCCCATCAGTCTGACGAGCCTGATCTACAAGGGCATGGAACGCATTATCATGGAACTTATAAACAAAGACATTGGCAACCTTCAAACACTGGACCCCATCCAGTTTGGGATCGTGAAGGGCTGATCTTGTCTTTTGAACCTGATTGACTTCTTTGAATCAGTCTCCAGAGCTGTGGACGAGGGTAAGGTGGTCCACACAGCCTATCTGGACCTTGCCAAGGCCTTCGATATCATCCCCCCACTCTGGAATCATAGATAAACATACTAAGCTGGACATAAATCCTTACGTCACTCGATGGGTTGCCAACTGGCTTACTGACAGAACCCAGACTGTAAAAGTAGCCGACTCCAAGTCCAGCTCCAAACAAGTGACAAGCAGAGTACCCCAGGGTTCAGTCCTGGGGCCGCTCTTGTTTGGCATCTACTTCTCTGAAGTACAGGCCAACACTCAGGGACTCTGGCTAACAAAGTTCGCAGATGACTGCAAACTGGGAGCCATTATTGAATCCCCAAGTGATGTGGATATTCTACAAAAGGGCCTTACAGAAACATGCTTGGTGCCAGAGCCATGGGCTCAAACTTAATGCCAAGAAATGTATAGTTATCCCCTTTGGGAAAAACCATGTACCCATGAATTACCACATAGGTGGCAGTACACTAAACACCGAAAGTGTGATGAGAGACTTAGGGACACAGGTGGACAGTGGTCTCACCTTCGATAACCACATCGCCACAACAGTCAGGAAATCCGTCTATGTGGCACACCTCATCACTAAAGGCTTTTCATCCAGAAAAAAGGAGGTCATTGTCCCACTGTACTCATCCCTTGTTAGACCCATTATAGAGTACAACGCCCCATTTGTTATGTACTTCACAAGACATCTGCAGCAGCTGGAAAGGCCACAGAAATACCTCACTAAAAGAATCACAGGTCTAAAGCAGATGCCCTATGCTGACTGTTAAAAAAAAACTCCAGATATACTCTTTGGCATATCGTCTACTCAGAGGCGATCTCTGCTTAACATACAAGGCCATGTCAAACCCTTAGCTGTTGGACATGCTCCACTTAAAGAAATCCCAATCCCTCAGAGCCACACGCTGCAGGGATTGTCATCACAATGAACAAAACATGCTGGAGGGATAGGTTCCTGACCCAGAGACCCCCCAGACTCTGGAGTAGACTGCCCATACATGTCAAGCAGAGCGCCTCCTTGGCCCTCTTCAAAAGGAACCTTGACAATTGGATGGGAGATGGGAAATTCACCCCAGGGATCACGTCAGTTGCCCTGCTAGACAGAGGTCCAGGGAAGTAAATACTGTTGTAAGAAATATCCAGGGAATTGTTATGGCTAGGCTTGTATAGACCCTAGGGCCGATAGCCTAGTTATATATTATACATATTCCATACCTCAGAATGTTTCCTTCCTGAATAATGCACTGTGTTAATCTTCATCCATTTGTCCTTCCTAAGATTTATTTAGTAAAGCTGATGTGCATTACCTTAATGCCTGCCAATATAAATGTAGTTCTGTAGTGCATCATTATATGATTATATAGAGCACTAGCAATACATCTGCATCTTGCATCACTAAAGTGTTCATAAATTTTACATTTCGGTAAATACAAAGTTTTCCTATGTAAAAAGACTTCATGTAGACATTGAACTAAATAGATAACTGTCTCATTTACAAATTATTTCCATTTTGTTAACCCAGTAAGTAGACTAATCAGCAGACCTTTTTCAGCCATTACTTGAGTCACTAGGACATCAAGTAACAATTTTGTACATACTTTTGTACACATACTGGATCACATTGTCAGTTCTGTGTCTTACCCTTTGGGCTCTCCACTGCTCCAAGAGTGTTCATAAAGTGCCTGTTATAGGCCATTGCAGTCTATGGGTATTAACAGTACCCACCTTTAGACAACTTTCTTATCTTTGCTGACTAGTTTTCAAAGTTTCAAGAATCTCTCACTTTAGTGAGAAATTGCCAGTGCAGACTGGAATTACAAAAAAAATTGAAAAATCTTTTTTGCTTGCATCATACAGGATTGTGTTCTGAGGTTGTCTGCTAGGCACCTCAGTACGAAGAGCTTTTCTTTCACAAGAGAAAAAAAATATATATTTAGATGCATTTCAGGGGTTTTGCACTCAGACTTGAGTCACTGTGAGGGAATACCTCAGGATTCTGGATCTCATGGCTTCTGTGATTCCAATGAAATTGCTGACAAGACTCCATACGAGAGAATGGTATCTGAAATCTCTCTTGTCCCAGCACCAACACCCATTATCCTGTTGGATTCTAGTTTTGACATTTGTTAGAACAGAAGTCACTTGGTGGAGACATCAGATATCCCTGAATCCAGGTCTTCCTTTCTCCCCTCCTGCTCCAAAGCATCCGGTCATCAGAGACATCTTGGACTTTTCTTGGGGAGCAGTGTCAAGGGGGGATAAAAGTGCAGGGTACCTGGGGCAACAAAGACTGACACAAGCATATAAATATAAAAGGGATGCTTACCCTTATAAAGGCAGTCAACTCTTTGAATCACCTCTCATCCACAGGAACATTTCAAATTGTTAGACATTACCACACTGATATGGCACATAAACAAGCAAGGGAGAATCAAATATTACCCCCTATGTAGACTAGCCATGTTAGTGCAGGATATAGCTTTACATCACAGTCTCACTCTACAGGCAATCCTACATTCCTTTAGAGCAAAACTGTGTGGCAGACAAGCTGAGCAGGACAAAGGCAGACTGTCGAAATGGTAACTAGATCAGGTGGTTTTCCAGTATTTGACCCATGTGTGGGGAGTTCCTCAAATAGTCCTTTGTGCCTCCTCTGAACAGTCGGCTGGCAAAATTCTGATCCAGGACTCCATACAAAAAGGCCTGGAAGACCGGTGCCATTTCTTTTCATTGGATAGAAATGTTTCTGTATGCTTTTCCACATTTCCCAGTGACATCATCAGAAGGAATCCCCCAAGATCATTGTGGTGACTCCCTTCTGACACACACAGCAGTGGTTCTCCCTTCTTTTGGAAATAGCCGGGGGCAATTACCACAAGCTTCCTCACAGACTGGATCTATTCACACAAGAGCAGGGGTGTTTGATATATCCCACCCCCAAACAGCTTTAACTGACTGCCTGGATGATGGGGCACTAATATGTTTAAGCACCCATTTGCTGAGGACATGCAGCAGGTACTAATGGAAGCAAGAAAGCCTGCTGCTAGAAAATAGCATATACGAGTAAATGAACGGTTTTCTAGTTTGTGTCTACAACATAACCAGCAGCCATTTAGAGGTAGTGTTTCTCTAGTTTTACCATATTCATATGATTTACTTTCCTATGGCCTGTCTTACTTCTCTATCAAGGCTCCTTTTTGACCATTTCAGCATGTCTGTCCACGTACCCCCTATTTCAAGGCATTCTTATATCAAAATAGTTTTGAAAGGGGTCTTGCGTAAGAGACTGCCAAGAAAACTGGTGGATCCTCCTAAGAATCTTAATTTTGTGTTAGAGAAACTAACACTTGCTCCATTTGAACCAGCTCCTCTGGATGACCTGAGGCTTTTAACATGGAAAATGGTATTACTGATTGTTCTGACCCTCTGCAAGCCGTTATGGTGGGTCAGTCTTTTCTCATTTTCCACAAAGACAGGGTTTCTTTGAGAAAGTGCAGTTGTGTAAAATCTTACCATAATAGTAGAGGTCCTCGTCTTCACTGGTGCAGTATTCCTTACTAATGGGGATTCCCTGCCGCGGAGCCCTCCGTCCGGCCAGTTTACAAAAGTCTACTGTTGCTTTAAGATATGCTGAACATCACCTGCGCACTCCTTGCATAAGGTAGGGCATAAAGGTGACATTCATGTGTACCATCCTCAGAACAGATTGCCTAAGTAGGAACAGGAATCCATGCAAAACCAAGGAGAATCTGCACAGCCAGTAAGGGAAAAAAGACCAGGGGGATGGAGGGAGGGATTGAATGCTGCACCGGTGAAGGCAAGGACATGTACTATTATGGTAAGATTTTACACAACTGTGCCATGTCCTTACATTCACTGCTGCAGTATTCCTTACGAATGGGGGAGTGCAAAAGCTCAAGAAGAAACCTGGGAGGTGGAAGCAGCAGAGCCCTCCAAGAAGCCATGAAGAATAGCAGCAGCAAAACCAGCTCTAGCTCTGGGGATACCATCCAACTGGTAATGTTTGGTAAAGGTATGCACAGAAGGCCAGGTAGCAGCTTCAAGATTAGAATTAGCATCTAAGCCTTTGAAAAAAGCACCAGAAGAAGCCACAGCTCTAGTGGAATGAGCATTTATAGAAGAAGGAAGGCTCTTGCCATGAACAGTGTAACAAAAGGAAATATCCTTGAAATCCAAGTGGAAATAGTTTGCTTGGAAACAGCCAAACCTAAAGACCTAGGATGAAAGGAAACAAATAAGTGGTCTGACTTTGATAGCTTTAGTTTTATCCAAATAAAATCTGAGCTGTCTATGCACGTCTAAGGTATGCACCACCCCCTCACTGTCAGATTGCAGAGAGGGAAAAAAAGGCAGGCAAATTAATAGACTTATTACGTGACAACTCATTAACCACCTTGGGCATAAAAGAAGGATTAGTATGCAAGGACATCCTGTCCTCGTGAAATATAAAAAAAGATGGACAAGCCATAACAGCTTGCAACTCAGACACCTGTCTGGCAAAAGTAAGAGCAACAGCAGAACTGTCTTCCAAGAACAATGTTGCAAGGAAGTCGAAACAGCAGCCTCAAAAGGAGCCTGAGTCAATTTTTCCAGAACAAAATTAACATCCCAGGGAGGAAGAACAGGTTTCCTGGGAGGTCTAATATTAAGGACACCTTTAAGAAATTGCTTATCCTCAAGTCTAGAAGCTGACTGGGAGTTGAAGGCCGACAAGCAGAAAGAGCTGATAAGTGGGCCTTAATAGATGAATAGGCCAAACCAGCATTGAGCAACTCACACAAATAAGAAAGAACCAAAGGAACATCCACAGAAAGTGGGTCCAAGTCACGAGAAAGCCACCAAATAGAGTACCTGTTCCATTTAGATAAGGAAGATTTCCTAGTAGTAGGTTTTCTGGCCTCCTGCAGGACCTGCAGCACGTCCTCAGAAAAAAAGGTGTCTATGAGGAATCAAAACCCTATCACCCACAGTGTCAGCTGAAGCGTGGACAGGTGGGAATAGATGAGAGACCCCTCACCTTGTGTGAGGAGATCCACCCTGTGAGGTAACTTGTGATGATTGCCCCTGGTTAGATGCAGAAGTAGAGGGAACCAGTGCTGTCACTGCCAAAAGGGAGTCACCAACAACATTTTGGGAGCATCCTGTTGAATCTTGAACAGGACTCTCGAAATGAGAGGAAGGTGAGGGAATGCATAAAGAAACATCCCCTTCCAAGAAAATGAGAGGGCGTCCACCTTCCATACCAGAGGACCTGGGACTCTGGCACAAAACAGAGGAAGTTGTCTGTTCAGAGGGGAGGCAGCGAGAGATCTACTTGAGGAGTACCCCACTGGTGAACAGTGTCCAGAAACGCATCTCTGTGAAGCATTCATTCGTGGAATTGATTGAAGGATCTGCCCAGATTATCTGCCACAACGTTCCAATCTGAAGGAATGTAAACTGTCTGAAGAGTCGCACAATATTGGATAGTCAGATCCCATACTAGAAACTCCAGCCTGCAAAAACTGTAGGATCTCGTACCCCCCCCCCCCATTTGTTGATATACCACATAAACAGTATTGTCCATGAATACCTTGAGAGGCCCTGCAGAGAAGAGAGGATGAAAGGCCTGAAGAACGAGCATAAGAGCCCTCATCTCTTTAATGTTGATGTGCTCCTTCTGCTGACGAGACCACCACACTCTCTGAACCCTCAGGGAGCCAAACGTTGCTCCTCACCCCACATTTGAAGAGCCTGTGAACAGATCCTGAGAGGGAAGCGGAGACTGAAAAGGGAGCCCTGGATTCAGAGACAACTGCTGAATCACTATAGAAGTTCATGCTTGAGACACAGGAGAAGAGGAACAGGAAAGTCTAGAGGATGCGCATGCTGAAGCCACACTGACTTCAGAAACCACTGGAACTCCCTCATGTGGAGTTTGACCAAAGGAAGCATTGGAATGATGGAAGCCATGAACCCAAGAGCTCTCAGAAACTCCCTGGCTGAAATGGAGGCCAGAGAAAGAAGAGTTTGAAAGAAAGAAATGAGAGGTAATGCCTTTGGAGGAGGCAGGTATCCCAGCATTGGCACCATTTGAAACCTGCAACCCAGAAAGACATGATTCCTGAGGAGTCGTCAGGGAAAACTTGAAGTTTATTGTGAACCCCACGCTCTGAAGAAGAGAAATGGTAAAATGAAGATTTTGCCGAAGAACTTCTGGAGAAGACATCTGAATCAGCAAGTCGTGCAAATAAGGAAAGCGTTCGATCCCTTGAAGCCTGCAAAAGGCAATCACAGGAGCAAGGCATTTGGTGAACACCCTTGGGGCAATAGAAAGGCCAAAGGGCAAAGCACAAAACTTAAAATGCCAGGAAGCAACAGAGAAACGCAAAGATCTCCTGAAAAGCGGATGGATCCGGAATATGGAGATGAGCATCCTTGAGGGAGGTCCAGAGACACCAGAAAAGTCTGAGGGAGCAAGAGAGGAAAAAGGGACTGAAGGGACAACATCCAAAAGGAAGGCCCCTTCAGAAAGGTGTTCAGATGGGAGAGGTCTGGAATAGGTCTCCAAGTACCTTCTTTTTTGGACACTAGAAACCATCTTAAAACCCTTTCCCCCTTTGGGACACAGGCACTTTTTGAATAGTACCCTGAGACAAGAGGTCCCAAAGAACCTCTGGGGAAAAAAAGGAAACACTTCCTGAGGAGGCTGAGGAATGCCCATAAAAGGAGGATGGTAAATCCAGACCATGAAGTACCTTGACGAATGATTGACAAAACCCAAGAATCCTGGGTGATCTGGAGCCAAAACAGAAAGAGAAAAAGAAAGGTGAAGAGAAAGAGGAATGCGGCTCAGAATGGGTGAATAGTTGGACAGTACCTGGTTTGTCAGGAAAGGAAGGCTTAAGAATCCCTGCAGTCTGAGTAGCCTTAGCAGGAGTTGTCTGTTTACTACCCTTTTTACCTTTAGCAGGAGGGCGAGACTGCCTATGAACAAAGGCTTGGCTTAGTAGGGTAGTTCCATTGACATTTAGGCACAGGAGAAACAAAGACATGCTTAAGCTCCTGTAAAGCCTTCCCTGTATCTTGAAGAGACTTAAATAAACCAGCAGCCGCTTCACCAAACAAAAGAGTATTATCCAGAGGAGCATCCATCAACTTAGTCTTAGCATCATCAGGCAAAGGTTGAAGCCGAAGCCGTGAATATCTCCTCAGAACCGAACCAGAAGCAGCAGACCTTGAAGAGGCATCTGCAGCATCATAACTACATTTAATAGAATGACTAACTACCTGAGAGGAAGTCCCAGGCAAGGAAAGAGCAGAAGATTTACCCTCAGAGTCTGGAAGATCAAAAAGAACATGACAGGCCTGAGAAAGAAGAGCCAAGACATACCTAGAGATATGGGTCTGACAATTAATAGCCCAAAAAGCTAGGGTAGATGAAGTATAAACTTTCTTACCCAGCCTATCCATGGTCCTACTGTCCTTGTCAGAAGGTAGTAACATGGACAATGGAAGCAATTGAGATGACTTATCAGAAGTTACAGACACCACAGAGGAGTCAGCAGCAGCAGGACATTTGAACAAAAGGGAACAATCCTCGGGCACCCTACAAAACCTGTCAGACTTCCTGGGAGCAGGGGGCAGAGAATCTGGTACTTTAGAGGCAGTGGGAAAAACATCCAATAAAGCAGGCAAGGCAGGAGGAATGGCCACAGGTTTAGGAGATTCCATCTGCAGTAACTCATAGTATCTGTTATGGATATCAGAAACCTGGGCACAATCCCACTTAAAAAAGTCCATCATCCTAGAGATTGTATCCTCAAAGGAAATTTCCTCAGAGGGATTATATAGAGTATGAGAATCCTCCTCCTCAGACCTGTAGTTTAAAGGAGAAGGCATCTGGGCAGAATAAGCAATGGAGTCGTCATCAGAATCCACCTCAGAAGAATGTAATTCTCTGGGCCTTTTAGGGGAAGAGGCGGACCAAGGAGCAGCAGGAACGGAAATCCCTTGAGGAGGCCTAAGTTGACAGTAAAGCATTAAATAACCCCTGAGTAAAGGCCTGCCACTCACTTTGTGGATCCCTAAGAGCAGAAGAAACATGGTTAGTTTTCTGTCCCTTTTCTAAAGGGACAGCCGTCCTGGAAACCTGAGAAGGACCAGACTCAGGACGGCATTCCACAACTGCAGTAGGAACCTTTTCCCTAAAGAGAAACTGCGAAACCCCACTATACCCCTTGGAAACAGTCAACCATAGTTCCCTCTGAATGTCCAAAACGGATGCCTGCAAAGCCTCATTGGACGTGCTGCCTGCCAGGTCCTCAACAGCCTCCAACCCAGATGCAGTAGAAGACTCTGGCAAAGCAACCGGGTGTGAGCCTCCAGATGCATAATAACCTCAGGAGAAACTCCCAGCAGAGGCTGGACAGTAGAAGATTCCAGTCTTACCTTATGCACCTTCTTCTTCCCAGACAGCTGACCCTTGGGGCAGGAAGTTCCATGCATAGTACCCGCAGCAAGAAGCTTAAGTCACTGGTTCTCAAGGTACAAGAAAAGGGAAGAAAGCCTACTTTGAAGAGTTATGGGGATAAATGCTTGACAAATTGAACAAGACGTATGGTCATGATCAGCACCAAGGCAAAAAAGACACTTATTGTGGCGGTCTATATGGGGAATCAGTCTCCCACACTGGCATTTACTCATCCTGGATTACATTAACCCCAAACAGCACTAAACAAACAGAAAAAGTAACCAAAAACCCAACTGGGTACTTCTGCAACTGTGAGGACTCCGGCAAACAGGGGTAAGCACAGAAAAGCCAATAAACAGAAAAATGGTAAAAACAAAACAAACAAAAAAAATTATGTATGCAACAGAGTGGCGGTTAAAGTGGTGTTCTGACTGGCGGCAAAGAAGTTCTGAGCATGGTATGCCTGAACATCACTTTTATGCCCTACCTTATGCAAGGAGTGCACAGGTGACACCATGTACCTTAAAGCAGCGGTAGACTTTTGTAAATTGGCCGGATGGAGGGCTTCACAGCAGGGAATCCCCATTAGTAAGGAATACTGCAGTGGTGAATGTAAGGATATCCGTTTTTCCTTTTATGCCATTAAGTGGCTTTTTGAGTTGGCTTTAAGCCAACTATCCATAACCCTGTGTTCTTCCTTGGACCCTAAAATAAGGGAAAAAAAGATACTTCATCCCTTGCATTTCCACAGACAGCTTGTGTACTGTCTTGGCAGAACAAAATCTTTCAGAACATCCGATCAGACATTCATTTCTTGTGAAGTTAAGAAGGGACAACCTGTATCAAAGGCAGACTGTTTCCAAATGGTTGTCTCAGGCTATTACGTTTTGTTATTCCCACCACAACAAAATTATTCTAGGTAGGGTCAGTTCATTTCTTGTGAACAAAGCTGACCCTTAGTCAGTCTGACCTAAGTAACAGTTTGGGCTCGTGCCCTGAAGCTTTGGAAGCTGGCCAGCTGTTATATCCTGTGCAGGATATAACCCATATAATTTAGGCTAGTGCAGGAGTGATTATTCAGACATCTACTGTTGTGGTAAGTTTAAGTACACAACACAACTGTTCTGTTTCTTTAAGAGATGGCATTTTAGTTGAGATTTATAGAGTTCTAGTGTATTCTCTTTTCTTATGTTTACTGGAAAGTGGTTACAGGTAATTAATCCAAATTTAGACAAAGCACTCCTACCTATGGAAATTTTATAATGGGGTGTAAAAGAGTTTTACAGATTCATTGAGGTTATACGTTTGTTGCCTAATAATTAAGTTAGCCTTTAAAAGTGAACACTGATCATTTGACTATCTCAAATAACTGTAGTATAACTAGTAGAGTAACCCCACTTTGTAATAGGAGTCAATTGAAGCTTCCCAGAAGGACACAATGGTGGGTGTTATCTGCTAAAAAGATGAATCCACAGATTTTAACTGCTGTCTATAGTCCTGCATCTCAACCTCTTAGCCCAAGAATTCTAGACAAAGGTCTTCTTTCCCTTGTCTTATTTACTTTATTATTTAGAGCCACTGGCAAAGAAAAATAAGGGACTCAGAAATTCAAAGATGTAATTGGTATGGTAATCAAAAAAAATTTAGCTTTATTTGCAGATGATCCTATTTTGTACTTGATAAATTTCAAAAAGGAGTCCTTGGTGATGTGGAACATTTTGAGACCGTACCAAGTCTTTTCAAGATTAAATATAATGAAGATAAAACAAAGACTATATCCTTAAATTATGTACCCACTCATGACTTGGTTCAGCAATGCCCAGATTTATGGGGACATAAGATGACATATGTAGGAGTATGGATTAAAAAGGCGTCTTTTATAACTGCTAAGTATATGTGGAAAGAGACTTACAAATGTAATACAAAAACTGAGAAATTGGAAGCTTTTGTGTATGGATATGGATAGCAAGATATAAGCAATAAAATATTTAGTCCCTTTAGTTTTATATATATATATATATATATATATATATATATATATATATATATATACAAAAATACACACAGGTCAGACTGACATATTTTTATCAGCCAGAGAAAAAGTTGTGGGCAATAATTAAGAGTTGAAAGAATTTATCGGGGAGGGAAAAAGGGCAAAACATAAGTGGGATAAGTTAATAGAACAAGGTGAGTTAAGATTATCTGATTTGAATGAATATTTAGAGCTACAGAGTTAAGGCTCACCTACATAACAACAAGCAAAAGATTGTAATTCAAAGTGGAAAGGGATGGTGGCAAAGTTGGTGGGGGGAGTCAAGAAATAATGAGAGGGTGGGATATCCGGTGCCGATCCTTAAGGAGAATAACCACCATAAGGAAAAGCATTCTAAGAACTAAGCCAAAATGGGAATGTAGAAAGCAGATTTTGCCGATAGGAATGACTGAAAGTAAGGGGCACTGAAAATAGGCATGAGGGGTCTGGAATTTAGTGGAGGAAACTGGAAAAAGAGACACAAGGTATTGGGAGCAAATAACTAGAGGGGGGAAGGTAATAGAGTTGGATGAGACCACGAAGAAATTTGGACTGGAGTTAGACTGCCTTCCCTATCAGTGATTGATATCAGAATATACATTAGGCAAATGGGAATCCTAAGTGAAAGACCTGCCCTGGTAGAGTTTTTTTCAAATCTGGAACAGAAGCTGCTGTTAAAAAGGGGATAAGTAGTAGGGCATATAAAATATTGCATGATAACTATTAGAGGTGATTAAAAAAGATTGTAAGGGAGACTGGAAAAGCAATTTACAAAGGAAGAATGGGAGGACATGGGTACGGTTCTCAAGTATGCAGAAAAGTCCAGAAAGTTTAGGATTTTTGTCTGTAAGTATTTGCATATGTAGTTTTGTACCCTAAATAGACTGCAAATAATTTTTCCTACAGTAGATAGCAAATGTTGGAGGTGTAATGTAGTAGAAAAGGGTAACTGGGTACATGCTTTTGAGAATGTAAGGAGTTGGCAGCTTCAAAAAAATCCCTGCAGAGTACTCAATAGAATTTATTGGGGGAGTAAATGGACATAAGTAAGGGAATGAATCTTTTGAACTGGGACACGGGATGTGAATTGCCTGGACATAGTAATGCCTTACTAAGTTTAATTATGTTGGCCTTCAAAACAGCAATTACTAGAAAATAAAAATTAAAATCTAAATATTTGAAGTATTCAGTATTGTAAAAGAGATGAAAGAACTGAAAGAGAGATGTTTAGAAAAGGGAAAGAGAAATTACATAGAAATAAATTGAATTTGTGGGAACAATACATGCAGAATAATGTTCAGGAGGAGGAGTGAGGTTTAAGGGAAGGCAGAGATTGAGTGATTTGTGTAATGGACTGAAAAACAGTCATAACGAAAGAGAATGTATAATATATAATGTGTGGAAATGGAGAAAAAGTTAAAAATATTAATATGTTTTTCTTTTCTGTTAATGTATGTTTGCCTATTCCTTAAGTGATATTGTAATAAGTGTTTAAAAAATGCTGGGCAAAGCTTAGAAGAATGGGGGCCCAAAGACCCAGTATCAGAGAAAGATGTTAAGTATTACTCTTAGAATGTTGTTAGGAAAACAGCTTTTGCATTGTCATGCATTTTCTGAAGGATAGGGAGTCTGTAACTAAAATGTTTCATTATTTAGTGACTGTAGTCATCAGTGATTTGCCAGAAAACCACAAATTTGAGGAATAGGGCAACAAAATGCCTTGGGTTGAGAGTTGTCTGTAATTTGTGTATTTTTACTCAAGTGAAATGGTTCTAGTGGAAGGACATACTTAAGCTGTGATATAAACACATTTCTACCTATGGAGCAGTGTGAGAGAATGTACATTATACAGTGACTGGCCAGTAACATCGTAAAATGAGCACACTGATTGTCCAGCCCAACCAGCGTGCCCATTGAGAATATCCAACGAAAAAAGGTCCGGTCACCCGGACTTTTTTCCGCTGATATATTCTTTAATTTTATGCGTGGGAACGGAAGTTCCAAACGCATGCGCAGTGCATCAGCAATGGCAAAACGGAGTTGTCCAGCGGCAGAAGAACAGCACGCCTCTGTTATACAAGGACATTATTTAAGAAAAGTAAGTATTTTTTTCTTAAGTAATGTCATTGTAAAATAGCATTAACCAACTTCTGGGTGTGGGTAATTCTGGATTTACCCACGGTTGTCTGTTTGGTCACAAGTGCCCTCCTGAACAAACAAAAACAACCATGGGTAAATCCAGCATTACCCACACCCAGGCATGGGTTATTGCTTAAGTATTTTATAGCATAGCTTTCATTTTAGTTGTGTGAGCGTTTTGTTCACTATATCTGTATGTTGCATGAATGTTAGTGAGGTGCCTAATGTTAAGCCAATATCCTTTCTTTCTTTGTGAGATATTATTCCATATTTGATCTGATCTGTCCCATCATTGTTCTTTGTTGCACATTTCTTGGTGCCTAATATATACCTATAAGCTGAGCAATTCAGAGTGTGCTGTCTGTTGATGTGTCTAGTAAAGGGGAATAATCTGTTTTTTTAACTAAACCTGGACGGCAGGCTGTTCACTTTTCTGTAATAAAACTAACACTTAACTGCAAAAAAACTTGATCACTCTTAAATGTTGACCAATAATGTGCATCATTTTTTTTTTTCAATTTTATATATATTGCCAAAACTGAGCGTGAACCTTATGGTTCCAGGTTTTGTTTCTCTCAGTTTACATCATGATATTGTAGAATGTCTTCTGTCTTGGCATCTTAGTGTAGTTGTGCAATAAAAAGCCATTAAACTCAAAAGTGAATATGCCACACTGTATTAAGCAAATTCTAGAAGCTTGTAAGCCCAATTTATGTGGAATGTTAGTGTAAATGATTGTACATCTGATGTACAACATTTTTAATTTGTGAATCCATTATTAGCTGTAGGAACTCTATTGCATCTTTAATCCTTGATGTAAAGACCCAGTCAGTGAGACCCAGTCAGTGGTTTGTGGCTTTTTTCCCTCAAAAATTGATGGTTCATTTAAAGAGCCAGTACTTGTAGTGTCCAGGTGGATCAAAAATGGTTTTGTGAATTTTGGGTAGAATGCAGTAAAATTGAGATAATGGATCTGATATCATAAGTTCCATAGTTAGATGTTTAGATATCACTTTGAATTCTACCCAGTAATTCAGTTGGTCTACCCGACACCTAGACTAGAGGAATAAGCTTCCCATGTAACCTTGGAGACCACAGTGACTTCCCCATATGAGTGAGTGCCCCTCCACTTGTTAATGAAAACTGCCACCAAATGGGGAAGGGGACAAGGTGGGAGGGTTTGGCATAATGGTTAAGGCCTTTGCCTCATAGGCACAAGAGTTACAGGGTTTGATTCTGGTCTAAGGTTATTGGCTAGGCTTAAAATGGCCCTTCAGGGCAATTAGCATAGTATTCACCTGTAAAATGGTCGCTTGATGGATCAAAAGCCCCCCCCCCCCATGCCTGCTTCACCTTGCCCTAATACTTGAAAACATGCAGAAGACATATCTCCTTCTCCACCTCATCATTTTGCCCATGGTTACTCCATGAAGCACTCAAGTCACTAATCTAACTCAAGTTGCATGGGGTGTAGTCAGCCCCGTGCCAACAGTGCAGTCTAATTTTCTGTAATACATTCTTGTCAGTTTTTGATACAGTTAAGTATGTGTTCACTGACATGGAGAAGACTTCTCTCATGCTATGTCTTTAACATCTGTAGTTAGGCTGCTAGTCTCCACCAGCAGTTTTACTAAAAGTGCAAGTCCTCCAATCCCCCTCCCCCCGGAAAAAAATGTATGTAATGCTTTACTATGGCTACAACTGTGAGTCAATGTAAGTTAGGAAGGTTGTGGAAAATGGGTGATGCATCTGGGCGCACCTTTCTTCAGTGACCGTCTTTAGTGGGCTGAAGCTGGAGGCAATTTGTAGTGGGTACATGGATTGAGCTTATCCTTTCAGGGTTCATGTTATTCTATGTCTTATTCTCTGTAACAACACAGCGTTAAAGAAGTATGTTTACAACCTTATCTCAAAGAACTGTGCCAAAGCATTTTGTAGTTGGAAGCTCCATGTAATGTGTATGGCTTTAGTAAAGGGGGGCTGATGCTTCTCCTTAATCCCCTATCACTTTCAAAATAGGCAGGAATGGGGCTAAATGGGTTGGGGCACCAGCCCCCCTTACTAACAGAATGAATGATAAACTGTTTATGCATCGCTGCAGAAAACTGTAACATGCTTAATGTCGTATAATAACAGTTTCTATGCAAACAATGCTTACTGCATTTCTTTGAACAAACTTGAGGAGGTAGGTATAGTAAAACATTGCTGGAGTGCAGGCCATCAACTGCTTCATTATGGTGTGGCCTAACCACATGATCCTGACTTATTCATGAAGCTATGTCACCTTGTGTCTATGTTAGCAGGATAGAACTGCTAGTGTCTGGCTGCCTCAGCTTGTTCTACAGCATGAATTTTGGGCATAGGGATAAGTAGATGGATTACTTATCTGTATAATTTTACACCCAGTATGGGTGCTACAAACATTCCTTGTTTGGCCTTTCACTCCTTAGAAATGGTTATTATTTGTCATTTTGCTGTCAATAGCCAAATCTAAGATACTAATGGGTCATACATTGCCAAACGAATGAAGCTTAAACATTGTAAATGTGAAGGGCGAATAACACCCAGGTGCATAACTTGTTGTTAAGCCAATGCTTGTGCTGAGATTTTCAGAAACTTAATGAAGACATAAGTACTTGAAGCAAGTAACATTTCTCCAGTGAAGTCCTTATCAAAGTAAGGCTTTACTAAAGACATCTTCTATTTCATTATAAAATGCTCCAGTTACCCCCTCCCTCATTACTAGATTCAAACTCAAACATCTTACACTCAAGTCCCTTACTCCCAAACCACACCTACCAGTCACCATCCTCCTACTGGCTGGTGACATCCACCCTAACCCAGGACCATCTACTTCACCCCAAGTTATGGCTCAGGCAACCCACCCCCTAACCCAACTAACCAGTACTCCCACCCTCACTGCATCCCCATCTTCCTGTATCCCCCACTCTCCCAAGAACTTATCTATTCTATCCATCAGCATACAAAGCCTAATGACTAAAATCATTGACCTTCATGCATGGATCTTAAATTATTCCCCTCACTTACTAGTCCTGTCAGAAACCTGGCTTAAACCTCATATCCCTAATGCAGACATTCTACCCCTGGCTACAACATATACCAATTAGGTAGAACTGCAAAAAGGTGGAGGTGTAGCAATTCTTTACTCTGACCAACTGACCCATTCTCCCTTACCCATTGCTACACCAGACTTCCACCCTCCAGAAATTCCAATACTAAACTGCCACCTAAACAATCACAAAAAGCTTGCTTATCCCTCAGTATATATCCCACCTGGCAAGAACATCCCTGTCATTGAAAAATTGAAAACATACTTTCCCGGGTGCCACAAAACATTGCCTGTGAAACTATTCTGCTTGGAGACGTAAATGTTGATTGGAATACCCTCAACACATACTCCCCTTCCCAAAGCATCAATTTGTTCCGCTTTGCTCTGCTAAGTACTACCCCTACACGACTAGTCAAGAACTCCAATAATGGCTCAGCACTTGACTGGATCCTAACCAGTGACCCCCACCTCTACCATAATCTTAGAACCCTTCCTGATGCCTTGAGTGATCACTTACCCATTAGCATTCACAGATATACTCCCCAGCTAAATAAACCACATCTCTACAAATTCTGCTGCATACACTTTGATTTCAACCCCACCATTTTCAATGACAGGCTCTCCTCAGTTAACTGGTCTAACCTGTACTCACTTCCGCTAAGCGATGCGGTATTCAAATTCATTCGCATCTTTCTTGGCATACTCTACACACTAGCACCCCCTCGTAAAATAAGAATAAAATCAAGCTATGCCCCATGGCTCAGTAAAGATACTCATGTACTAATGCACAAAAGAGACTCTGCCTGGAAAACATGGCAGAAAACAAAATCCCCCTCCCACTACCAATTATTTAAAGAAATAAGGAACCATACCAAAAAACAAATATATGGTAACAAAAAAGCATTTTACCTCAAAGCATAATCCACTTATCATTCCAATCCCAAAAATTTCTGGATAACTTATTAACTCAATCCTTCACCCCGGTAAACCCCAAACTCCCAGCCCTTATCCAAACCGTACTGACCAAGGCACTGCCTCCCTCCTTAGCCAGTTTTTTATTGAAACCATTAGCAAACTAAATAATTCCAACTACAACCTCACCCCTACAACTCTTCCTCAAACTACAAATAATGAAACATGCTTCTCTCTCAAGCATATCCCTACCTCCTACATAAAGTCTCTCAGTCCTACTGACAATCTAGCCCCCCCTCCCCAGTATTTAAAACTAGCAGATAACACAGTTGCCTATCCAGTTTCAATACTTATTAATCAATCATATTAGATGGTTTAGATTAATATTAAAGAAGCTACAGTACCCAACATCTGGAAGCCTTTCTACATGATTCCCTACACAAAGGTGGTAACTCTGCTGATGCATCCACTGGTAGACTCATTGCTATACTTTCCCCAGTGTCCAAAATTCTTGAAAAATGTATACATAACCAATTTACTGAAATTCCTCAGCCACAATAACCTCCTAAAACGTACTCAACATGGATTTCGACGTAATCACAGTACCTCTACAGCCCTTCTATTTCTCACACTATCGCAGAAGCTAGAGATAACAACAAAATGGTCTCTTGTCTGCTCTTAGATCTTTCAAAAGCATTTGACACAGTATCCCACTCCAAACTACTGAACATACTGGCTGACTTAAGCCTTTCCACCTCAACTCTCTCTTTGTCCTCCAGCTACCTTTCAGACAGACTACATACTGTCAAATGGCAGTCTTCTTGTTCTATGTTTCTACCAATTCACACAGGCATTCCACAGGGTGGTATCCTGGGACCCCTTCTCTTTAACATCTTTACCAATCACCTCCATTCTTCCACTACCCACTCAACCCTTATTCAGTACACAGATGACTCTACTGTGATCACATCTTCAAGCTCAATCTCTCAACTTCAGACACTTGCACAACAATGTTTCGACTTCGTCGAAAGTTGGCTTAATAATAATCAGCTTATTCTGAACCCCCAAAAAACAAAACTTCTATTTCTTCCCAAAGCTATTGATCACCTCAGGCTCTCCTTCTCCATTACTTCCTAAGTAAAACCATCATCAGTGTTGAAACTCGCACAAAACTACTAGGGATGACAATTGATGACCCACTAAAATTTGACTTACACATCCAGCAATCAATTAAGAAAACCCATCAAAAACTTGGCTGTTTATATCGTAACAAAAAATTTCTAACTTCTGATTCCAGACTATACCTGCCACAAGCTTACCTACTTTAGAACCTCCTCTATGGAGCCCCAATTCTTACTAACCTTCAATCCTGCCTGCTGTCTAAACTAGAACAAATTTATAATAAAATCGGAAAATTTGTAACCAACTTACCTAATTCCCCCACCATTGTTTAGCTCTTAAGAAGCTACACTGGATGGAACTTCCCCATCTACTCAAATTATCTAACCTTCATATAACCCACTTCCTTTTTAATAAGCCAACTACTTGTCCCTCTCTCTCCAGTCTAGTCACTTATTATACTCCTAACCACCCCATATGTAGTACTGACAAATTCCTTCTCCAAACTTATAGCTCCAAATAAAAATTGACAATCTTCTGTATAAATCCTCAATAATAAAATTCTGGAACAACCTCCCTTATAACCTATGATGCATTACCCACACTAACCACTTCAAAAAAGAAGTGAAGAATTTTCTACTAAACTCTTGGCTATGCCCCTGTCACAACCCAACCTAGTACTGTTTGTTACCGTCTACCTCGTCTCTATCTTTGTATAGTAAGCCTGCTGGCTGTGCTCCATTTAGCTAATTAACTAAAGTGTCAGAATGGAATGTACAGTGCTTTTCCTCCATTACATTTAATTGCTTATTTTTAAGTTTCTTTTTTTAGTTACAAATGCATACTGTCTTACTATGTATATACATTGTAACATTGTCTTTGATCTTTGCAATATCTAATACTGTCAAAATTGTAATTGTCTTTCTTGGAGCTTTTCTCCTCGGGTCTCCACTGAAAATGGGCTTATGCTCATTTGGACTAACCCAGTTACACATGTGAAATAAATAAATAAATCTGTATAAGGGATTGGTATACAAACAATAAGCAGAGTGATTCAGATTCACTGAGTAACATATCTGACAAACCTGTGAGTGACACTGTTTAAAAAAAAAAAAGCTCCAATGTGGGAAGTTGTGTCCTGGATACCTCCCTTTATGTGTGTGTGTATGTGTGTGTAGTTAAAATGACTTAAACGTCATAAGACTGACATTCAAAAGACTGAAAGGGAAAATGTCAAAACCAAAAGACTGAAACACAAAATAGTCAGAACTGAAGTTGTACTAGGGAGGGGTTTATGCCCTTTTCCCACTGATGTGTGAGTTGGTGTTTATATAATCAGCAGAGGGTGTGGGGGTGCAGGGGGGGGCAATGTTTTTGCAGGGGGTAACAAAATCTAACAAAATAGAAAATCATTGAAAAATTTGACAAAATCGAACCTCATTTCTTTTAGTGTTTTTTGCAGGGGGGCAAGCACCCGCCTCCACCCTTGCCTGCTTATTTATGTATACCAACTTAAAAGTTGCACAGCAGTGAGAAAAGGGCATACACCCCTTCCTTTGTATAACTTTAGTTGCGTCAGTGTTTCAGTCTTTTTCAGTTTAGGTCTTATTACATTTCACTTTTTTTTGACTGATAGTCTTGTGATGTTTAGGTCATTTCAAATACTGTTGTGTGTGTGTGTGTGTGTGTGTGTGTGTGTGTAAAACTCCATAGTTGCACAACTGGAGGTAAAAGAGGATACACCCTGGAAGGGTGAAAAACTACTCACAATATCACAGCCTCATAGTTAATGATTTGTAAAATCATTCAGGGACTAGTGAATATGGGGAGATTGCCATTTCAGAAGTTGCATTTTGTCAGATGCAGAGCTCCATTACTAAAGGCATTTATCACTGGTTTCCAGTGGAGGAGGAGAAAAGTATTTTAGAGATGAGCTATTAAACTGTGCCCCCATCTGCCTGAGTTGGTGGAAGCTGTGATGGATGCAAAAGATCCCATGGCACTTATCAAAAGTACAAACACCGCCACGGGTGTCCCTTGAAAAGTGGCCAACCCCATCAACAAAGGATGGATGGATAAATTATGATTACGGTCTTTATAATGTTACTCATAGCTATCCTGCTATGTGGTTTGCTGCGGCCCCTTTTGACTTCTTGCTGTTAGCACTCAAATGTCGTAGTTGACAATCACGTTGCATGACTGTTGGCTTCTTGAACTTTCTGCATCTTTTTTGGCAGTTTATTCCGACATGCTGTAGGTGGATTGTATACTCTAAATTGGCCCTAGGCATGAGTGCGTGTGTGTGGTGCCTTCCATGGAAGGTTGGGCTGGCAACTCAACGCCGTAAAACTCCACTGCCATTCATGAGTGGACAGGTGATCCGCTGTGGTGACCCCTAGCTGGGAAAAAGCCAAAAAGAAGAAGATTCTTAAATTTAAGGTACTGGGGGCCAAGATGATCCTTTTATCACTAGATCATTTAGTTATTTGCTTTTGAACCAAGAAAAAAACTTTTCCAGAATTTAGTTGCTTTTTTACCTGGATAGTCTGACTCAGCAATGGCCTTCTTCAGCAGAGAGAGGACCAGGGAGAAAAAACAGAAGACAATGTAAAATAGTCTTAAACAATTGAAGCAAAGAAATGCACCATAGAATTTGTACACAACTGTAATAAAATACTTGTAAAAAAAATATTGGTCCATAAGTAATATAATCACTTATAGTAATGTCAAAAGGAGCTTTACAGGAAAAAGCTATACAGGCACTCAAATGTAACATTTACAGTTAAGGGGCTGATGTTCATTAATTTAAAGCAATGCTGACAACAGTGGTGTTTAATGTAATCAGCTCTTATCAATAGTTTTGGAGCAGTTTGGTCTATCATATGCAGTGATGAGTGATACTGGTAGCAGCAGACAAAGCAGTACATACTCAGTAGTTAGGAGTAACAATCAAGTAAGAGAGCTTCTATTAAGGAAGAAGCGTACATTTACAAGGTTGTTAAACTGCAGTCCTTTCAGCTACTGTAATCTAGTGATGGTGTGTCTGCTGATAACCTGAGAGTTGTATGAGAGAGAGAGAAAATGTTGAGGCTGTCCAGTTGCTGTGGAGCAGGAACAACCATTTTGTAGTTATGGTATATGTTTAGGGAGTGTTTAAGCTTTTTTGAGAGATGTAGGTTGTCATCAACCAAAAATTTTCAGCTAACATACTGTAATGCATGTGAAGATCCTTTGACCCAGAAATTAGAGCATAGCAAAATCAATTTTTATTTATTATTTATTTATTGTTATTATAAATAAATAAATATACTGTAATACATGTGAAAATCCTTTGACTCAGAAATCAGAGCATAGCCAAATCAATTCTTACCAAGTCTTATAGAAGACTTTTATAGACCAGTGTTAGCTGTAAGGAAAAATACACTTCCATTCATACTCTGTTTAAACTGTTTTCTGCATTATATTCTTGACCTACAGTCCAGTAGAGGTGTTGCTTTGTTCAGAAGTGTGCTTGAGGAACAGTTAAGGGGTCATTCCTTAAACAGCAGTTTTCATTTTGCAGTATCATATACAGCATGTTTGGTTTTCAGGATGTTAGCAGTGGCTTCTTTTCCTCATAGTGCTGTGGTTTCCACCTTTTAGGTTCGTAGGTGAATACTAGGCTAACTGTCCTAAAGGGCCATTTTAAGCCTAGCTAAATGACCAGAGGTCAGAATCAAACCCTGCACCTTGTGTTTGAGGCAAAGACCTTAACCATTATACCAAACCTTTACGTTACTTCAAGTGGCTATCAAATTTGAGCTGCTGATCTTAGTATGTATGAGTATTGCTTGTAAAGGAAAGGTGCATTCCTCTCTAAATATGACAACTTGTATTCAGGATGATGATCTTTCATTTTAAGAGGTTGCTACACAGCCAGGGTATATCCTGTGAGGTATATCAAAGCAGGCAGAATTTTAATAGCAGTGCTGGCATTTTTAGAATCAGTGTTACATTTTTTTGAAATGCCACTCTTGTGAGCCCCCCTTTAGTGACAATGGATTGTTGTGTTCTCTGGAATAATGTGTGGGGTATGAAAATTGTTCAGATTAAAATGATGCCATTGTACATGACTGAAATAATTATGTTTTGCTATGCTGTGGGATGAGGATGATGTCACCTAATGATCCGTTGCATCTCATTGTAAAAGATCACGGTGGTATCCATGGGAATTAATCAAATCATTTGAAAGCTTAAAGTGCTTTACAGCAAATCTGTCATGAAAGGCTATTAATAGCTTTTTGTTTTATGAATTTTATTTTTTGAGAGCAAGAATTTAGTTTTTGCCTTGCCAAAGTAACTGTGATAAAATAGATAAAACTGAGGCAGTCTTATTCGAGTATGTATATTTATTAGAACAAAGGAGATGGTCAAACGATAGCTGATTTTCATGCAAATGTTGATCAGTGTTCATACAAGTGTCTGTCTTGCATGATAACAGATGTCTGTATAGACTTTGTGTTTCATAGGTAAATACTAGGCTAACTGCACTGAAGTGCCATTTTAAACCTCACCAATAACCCTGACCCTTGTACCTATGAGGTAAACACCTTCACCATTATGCCAAACCCCTGACAAATCTTTTACTGTACCTTGTATCATAGGCAAGTACTACATTAGCTGCACATTCAGGTCAATTTTAAGTCAATTTCCCTTTCAAATGTGAGAATCCAACCCTGTACCTTGTGTCTGTGAGGTAAACACCTTAACCATTATGCCAATCCCCAGATGTTCATCGTGTTACCCTGCTGCAGTCATCACACTTGGGTTATCCTGCTGTCAGGCGGTCCCGCAGTCGGCCAGAGTTCCAAAGTCTTGGTCCGGCATCAGTTGCTGTCGCTTCTTTCCTGACATCAGTGCGCCAGGGGTATATAAGAGGCATCTGCCATTTCCTCCAGTCTTTCTTGCCATGCGGTGCCTGAAACAGAAGCAGTTTGCAAGTGCCGGTCGGCTGACACCTGAGATTTAAGAAAAATTTCAGTCTGAAGTCTTCAATAAAGCTAAGTACCCCGTTGGGGAACCTTTTCTTGCCTCAGTCCGATGTCAGAAAAAGTTAACAATTGCATTTCTTGTGGGAAGCAAATACCTCATAAGGACTTCCATTCTTATTGTATTCCTTGCCTAGGCCCAGACCACGACGTCACAGGTTGTCGGTTTTGTGCTAGGTTTAATAAACGAACTATCAAACGCCGTTTTGACTTCGCACGACATTACGTTGGTAGGAAATTTAATTATATCATGCCGTCGGAGGCAGCCGACGACCGGCATGCATAAAAAACGCAAGGATAAGGACAGGCAGCCTAGGACCAAGCCAGACTCCGAGGCCTCTGCTGGGCCTGTCGCCGGTTCTCCAGTTTTCAGTGAGGCGCCTACGCAGCCCCTGACTGCCGCAGAATTGGAACCCCAGACAACTGCAAATTCTCAAGCAGAGTGTACTAGGTTGTCGCAGCCATCTTCATTAGGCCCTTCCGACACCAGAGCAGGAGGAGATCCCGGTGCAGTAGAAACACCTTCGGTTGCAGAAGGTGTCTTCAGACCGACTACACTCACCATTAAATCTTATGCTAAGCTTAAAACTCCATTAAAACCAAAAAAGACTGTACATCAGTTTACAGTTCAAGTCCCCATGCCTAATAAATAGATGCTTAAGATGGCTGAAGATTTGATTACCCTAATCAGGGGTTCCCATCCCCCTCCAGATAAAAGACCAAGAAAAGAGGAGGATTATGCTTCCTCTGACCAGGTTTCAATTTCCTCAGATTCTTCTGAGGAACAGGATTACACTTTTCCCCCTTATGAAGACGCTGATGCTGAAGACTCTATTCCCTCAGCATCTCCCCCTGAAGACTACTCCTTTGGGGAAACTTTACTCACCATGAGGGAACATTTCCACTGGGAAGGGCAAGACTACTCTGATTCAAAGAAAGGGCTCCGAGAGTTCCTTTTACTACCCCAGCACAGACCACTTGCTATCCCTCCAGTTTTAGACATTGTGGATGATGTTTACTTAGAGTCTAGTCTAAATCCAGACTCTACCACCTGCTCCAGCCAAACCAGACAGATACTACAGAGTCCCTGACTCTCACAAATTCCTTTATAAAAGCCCTGTGGCTGATCCAGAAACAATTTCCTAGGGTCCCAAAGGGGCTAAAGCTTCTATGGCTAAAAATCCTGTACCCTCTGAAAGGGATTCCAGAGCCCTAGATAGATGGGGAAAGAAGATATACACCTCAGCTACTCTGGCTATGAGAGCATTAAATTGTCAGTTTCACATGCTGAAATATCAGCAATTCCTAATGTCTCAATTAAAACAAAAAATGAGCACACTTTCTGAACAGTCTGAATTCAAGGAAATGCAGGATCTGTTGCATGCAGCTGAACAGGTGGGCAAACATACTTTACAATGTGGATTTGATTCATTGGAAGCTTCATGTAGAGTAGCTGTTACTGGGTCTGTCATACGTAGACATGCTTGGTTAAAAGAACAAACCCTACCTGATCATGTTAAAGCAAAATTATTGGATGCACCTTTACAGCAGGATGTCTTATTTGGTGTCAAAGCAGAAGAGGTTTTAAAGAAAATGGAGGATAAGGCAAAGTCTTTGCAGACGGTCAAGGATTTTTTACAGGTACAACCCTCTCGTTTCAGCAGAAATTGGCCAACAAAAAACTGGTCCTTTCCAACTTCTGACAGATCACAGAGGGCCAAATACAGATGCCCAAGGGGCAGAGGTCAGTCCCAAGGCCCTTACAAACCTCGCCAATGGGGTACTGCTACCCAGAAGGGAGGAGAAGACAGGCCCCAAGCTAGCAGAAGACAAGCACAATGACTCAACCCTCAAATTCCCAAGCAAAGCTCTCTTGGCAGCTCCCTTGGGAGGAAAATTAGCACTTTTTGCAGACAACTGGCATATCATCACAAAAGACAAATGGGTCCTAAACATTGTCAAACAAGGATAGAGATTCCACTTTCATACCTTGCCAAGGATAAAAGGAATGCCAAACCTGCCACCGAATCAATGGGCAGAAGCACAAAAACAAATTACAGCTCTCATGGACATGGCAGCCATTCAACAGGTACCTACACAGGAGCAAGGACAAGAATTTTACTCAAGACTCTTTCTAGTCCCCAGAAAGGACAAAGCATGGAGACCCATTCTGGATCTTTCAATTCTGAACACCTATCTGCAAGTACTAAAATTCAAGATGCTAACACTACAGCAGCTTCTTCCCATGCTGGGCAAGAAGGCTTGGCTAGTAACGTTGGATCTCAAGGAGGCATACCTGCATGTCCCTATCAGACAAAATTGCAGAAGATACCTCAGCTTCATTGCAGGTTCAACGCATTATCAATTCTCTGCACTGCCCTTTGGCTTATCTACTGCGCCCAGGGTCTTCACAAAATGCCTGGCACCAGTAATTGCATACTGCAGACAAAGAGGAATTCAAATAAACCCATACCTGGACCACTGCCTTATTCAAGCAGAAAGCAAGGACATTTTTTTAAAGCATCTGGCATTTGTCAAACACCTTCTAAGTTGCCTAGGGTACACAGTAAACGAAAAGAAATCAAAACTAGTGCCCTCACAAAACATAATATTCCTGGGTGCCAGCTTGAATACAACTGCCCAGATGGCTTATCTCACGCCAGACAAGCAACAACAGCTGACTCAATACTTCAAAATAATGGCAACAAAGACCCAACTCCCTGCAAGAAAAATTCTGCAAGCCTTGGGATTCATGGCATCTTGCATACTACTAATACCATTTGCAAAACTGCATATGAGGAAATTACAATGGTACCTGAAAAGCGTATGGACTCAGCACAGCCACAGCTTAGAAACAATGATACCACTCATTCCCTGCCTTCAACAGGAGTTTCTGTGGTGGGCACAGGCATGTCACCTCAACAAGGGCCAGCCTTTCACCTTACCCACAGCCAGGCAAACTTTAACAACAGATGCATCGGACTATGCCTGGGGAGCACACATGGCAGGACAGTGCATTCAGGGCAAATGGACTATAGATCAAAGGCATCTGCATATCAATCAAAAAGAAATGCTAGCAGTACAGAATGCCCTAACAGCCTTCAAGGACCTCTTACACCCAGGACAACTAATAATAAAGACGGACAATACCACAGTAATGTGGTACATAAACAAGCAAGGGGGCACACATTCCTACCCCCTATGCAGGCAAGCAATGACCTTGTGGAACACAGCACTGTCTTACCAAGTACAACTACAAGCACAATTCCTGCCAGGAAAGAAAAACACATTGGCAGACGACCTAAGCAGAAACATCATGGATCCCCACGAGTGGAAACTAGATCCACAAGTATTTGCAATGATAACTCAAAAATGAGGACGCCCAGACATAGATCTGTTTGCCAACCCCCAAAACTACCAACTTCAAAAATTTTGCACAAGGACATTCCACCCACAAGCTTGGAAAGTGGATGCCCTCTCATTCAGTTGGAAAACATTAACAGTGTATGCCTTTCCTCCGCTGCCTCTTCTAGCAAAGGTACTGCTGAAAGTCAGATTAGAGAGGCCACAAATGATACTCATTGCACCAGACTGGCCACGCCAGCACTGGTATCCAATTCTAAGGAACATGGCCCACGGCCCACCATGGATTTTACCACAAATTCCTCACCTGCTCACCCAGTGGGACAATCAGATTCTACACAGCCAGCTCAAGACTTTAAACCTGGCTGCATGGCAAATTACCTAAACAACCAGCCAACACCTCTATCCAAAGCTGTTATGGATGTCATTCTGGAGGCCAGGAGGCCTAGCACCAGGAAAACCTATTCAGACAAATGGAAAAGATTTTGCGCCTGGAACCAGGCTAAAGGTAAAAATCCCCTTGATCCAAACATTCCTCAGATTCTACAATATTTGACTGAGATGTTTCACAAAGGACTTTCCTTTTCATCTATTAAGATCCACGCCTCAGCAATTTCAGCCCATTACAACACGGATCCTCCTTTATTTTCACATCCACTCCTAAGACAGTACCTCAGAGGGGCTAAGAACATAAGACTGTCCAGGAGAGCACCAACACCTACTTGGGATCTCAACTTTGCTCTGGAAAAGCTTACTCTGCCGCCCTTTGAACCAGCTTTTTCAGCTGATTTAAAATTTCTTTCATGGAAAACTGCCCTGCTGCTAGCAATAACCTCAGCTAGAAGAGTCTCAGAGCTACAGGCACTAATGGCAGTGGAGCCTTTCCTCATTTTTCATCAAGACAGAGTCTGTCTACGAACTAACCCTTCCTTTATGCCAAAGGTGGTATCCAGTGTGGCCCTAAACCAAACCATTCATTTGCCCACCTTTTTTCCAAATCCCCAGAACAAAGGAGAAAGACTCCTGCACTCTTTGGACATTCACAGGCAATTACGTTACTACTTGGATAAAACTAAGGCTTTCAGAAAATCTGACCAGCTCTTTGTAGCCTATGCTGCAGGATCACAAGGAAAAGCTATCTCAAAACAGACCATTTCAAAATGGATAGGACATTGCATACGTTTCTGCTACACGCATCATGGGAAACCGGTACCTGCTAACATTAGGTCCCACTCCACCAGGGCTACAGTACATCAGCAGCCTTTCTCAGGGGGGGGGTGCCAACCAAGGATATTCTCGAAGCTGCAACTTGGAGTTCAGTGCACACCTTCACCAAACACTATCACATGCCTCTATATTCTAATCCTGTTTAACTCCACCACCCATCTTTAGCTTTGGGATTCAACCCAAGTGTGATGACTGCAGCAGGGTAACACGATGAACATAGTACAGTTTTGTACCTACCATAAATGTAGATGTTCGAGTGTTCACCCTGCTGCAGTCCAAGTTACCCTCCCTCCATCCCCACTGAACTAACTAGACTTATCTATACCTTTCTATCCTATACAACGTCTGTGGTGTATTTGCTTGTGACTGAAGGTATTGTTTTATTTTTATATATATATTTTTATATAGCAATATGTATTGCCTACCTATTGGGGGCACCTGACATCTGAGTCAAGAAAAACTGAAGAAAATGGTGTCGGATGCCTCTTATATACTCCTGGCGCACTGACGTCAGGGAAGAAGCGACAGCAACCGACGCCGGACCAAGACTTTGGAACTCTGGCTGACTGCGGGACCGCCTGACGGCAGGATAACCCAAGTGTGATGACTGCAGCAAGGTGAACACTCGAACATCTACATTTATGGTAGATACAAAACTGTACTTTTCTAAAGGTCACACAGTAGGCAAGTGAGGGCCGAAGAATCAAACCGTGCATCGCAGGTCCTACATTACACAGCCTTAACCCTCTATGCCAGCTGATTTTATGGTAATAGGTCCTGCTCTTAAATGTGTGTGAATCTCTCTTTTTTGGATGTTGTGTTAAACATTAAGGATGGTAATAGATTGGAAACATCTGTTAATAGAAAGTTTGATGAAGGTACTCATTATGTGCATGGGATGAGTTGTCATCCCCCTCATACATTAGAAGCTTTACTATATGGTGAAATGTTGTGGGTGTCTAGATTATGCAATGTTGAATCTATTCTTCATCGGGAACTAGATGCAACTATGGGAATGTTTAAATGCAGAGGATATAGTGATGAACTGGTTCAGAGAAGTTATGATAGACTGTTTAATATAGGTGTTAAGAGAATTAATAATAAAATACATAAAAAATACACCTTAACATCTAGTTTGGAAATTAATAAACAGCATGAGATTTTATATTTTGTGACTACATATAGTAATTTTAGTGCTGAATTGGTTAGGCTGGTTAAACATTATTGGGAATATTTTGTTTCACTTAATAATGTAGCTTTATGGTTAGAAGGTAGATTGAGATTTTCTTATAAGAGAGGCAGGAATATCCAAAATTTTCTGGTGAATAGTAAATTTTTTTTGCCCTCTGTTAGTCTTGCTGTTAGTATTTCCCTTAGGGGCACTTTTAAGTGTGGCAAATGTAGAGCATGTAATTTTGTAGTTAATAGTTTTCCTTATATAAATAATGTGGGCTTTAATACATGTAATTATTTTACTTGTAATTCTGAAGGTGTGATTTATGCACTTAGATGCCCATGTAATAAATTTTATATTGGGGAAACCAAAAGGGCATTTAAGTTGAGATTAATGGAACATGCTAGGGACATTGTTAATAAGAAAGATGAAAGCTCTGTGGCTATGCACTTTAAAAAATTCCATGACAGTAAAAATGAGGGGTTACAAGGTACTGTTTTGGAAAAAATAAGTTTGTCCTGCTTTGATACTTGTAACATAAAGCATTACTTGCTTTCTAAGGAAGCTATTTACATTTTAAAATTTGGTACTCTGTACCCTCATGGGTTAAATGAAGAATTTAATTGGTGGGTGTTAACTTAATTGTTTTTATTGTTTAATTAGTTTGTGACTGCTATATATGTACTGTGCATTTTGTAAGTTCTTTACTCCTTGAAGGCTTAGGCCGAGACGTCAGAGGAATAAAGTGTTTCTGCATTTTGTGGATTACTTTGTGGTTTTCTTTGCTGCTTTTTGCTACTGTGTTGCGACATCCTGCTCTTAAATGTGTCAGAGTTTGTGCCAGAAACATAGGCTCATAGGAGATTACTAGGCTATCGACCTGGAGGTCATTTTATACCTAGCCATTTAAACCCAATGTAATACCGTAGAGGTAATAGTCAATATCCAAAATTGCATTTAGTGATGACTGCCCATGTCCAGGAGGGTTGTGGGCACTATCCTCAGTAAGAATTTACAGTGCCCCATCCACTCATCCAGGTTCCTCTTGAACAGTGTCATAGAGCTGCGCTGTTTCACATGAAAGCCTGTTCCAAATATGTGGCAGTCGCTGGGAGATAAATCTGTCCCTCCAGCATGTCCTATTTAAGTTGCAGGCCATATTTAAGTCCATGGAACTGGTAGCCCTAGACCTATTTAATTTACAGATGTGCAGTAGTTCATTAGGTTTGGGTCTTGGGTGTGCTCTATAGGCCAGGCATAAGTCTCTCCTAAGAAGCCTACACGATATGAAGTATAGTTGCAGGGATTTTAGTTGATCCTTGTAAGGCACATGCTGGAGGCCTTTGATCTTCTTTGTTAGAAACCTCTGAGATCTCTCTAATTGCTGTAGGTGCTTAGTACGGTACATACCGAATGGGACTTTATACTCAGTTATGGGCTAGATAAATGTCGAGTATAGTGGGGTTATAACATCTTTTGCTCTCAAAGTGATGTCTTTAATCATCAAGTAAGCTATGTGGAAAGCTTTCCTTACAATGGTAGACACATGGTGGTTAAAGTTAAGTTCGCAGTCAACCTGTAATCCCAGGTCTCTTACCACCTTATGGGTACTTAGGGTTGTAATCCCAGGTCTCTTACCACCGTATGGGTACTTAGGGTTATTGTTATTGATTTGATAGTGTGAAGGGACATTGTTTGTTTGTGCCGAAGGGAATGATGATGCATGTCTTAGCATTCAGTTTGAGACCATGACTTGTACACCCGTAGTTGGTCTGTGTGACACTATCCTGGGGTATACTGACATAATTTGGGGATTCAGTGTTGCACCTAGTTTGCAGTCGTCTACAAATCTGGTCAGCCACAACCCTTTAGTTTTGACCTGAACTTCTGAGAAGTATATACCAAACAGTAGGGGGCTTAGCACTGACCCCTGTGGCACTCCACTGGTAACAGATCTGCTGGTTGATGTGGAGTCACCCACTTGTCAACCCAAGTTTATTGCTAGATGCTGCAGTAAATGCTTCTTTTGAAATGATGTGCGTAATTCTAGCACATTATCCTTTTTGCATGAATGGTCAGTAAGACACTAAACCTTCTTTGCTACCTGACAAAAAGCAGTTCCAAACATACTAAAGTGCAAGTGGAGAAATGTGAACCTAGCAAACCAAATCATCTGATGTGCATGTAGGCCATACTCTTACTTGTTATTTAGTCCACAGTTGTTGCGTTTTCAGCTGCCTGGTGTAGTAAGTTCTTCCACAGTACTACTGGTATTTTATTAAAGTAATACCATTTTTCTTAGCCTTAAACCTGTCTCCTTTTATTATCCATTTGTGCACTCTTCTGCACTTCTGTCCCTCTTTCCAGGTGATGCTTCAGCCAGTTTTCCTCTTGTATTTTATCCATGTACTCTGCCGTTTGTTCGCCCTTCTCTTCTTAAAGCTGTGCAATCAGAGCTTGCACCCTGTTATCCTGTGTACTCCTTGTACGATCAGAATGGTGATTGTTGTACACATACCCCCCCCCCGAGTTTTGTTTCATTTTGTAGATATGGACTGCAGAGCTGATGTTAAGTGACTGCTGTTAAGAATGTACAAAAAGATTTTAGCCATCGTGTCTGCATGATAGCTTAAGTTAACTGTTCCAACTACTGTTTTCAACCATGACCAAGCAAAGGCAGGTAAAACAGCAGAGAATGCAAATGTATTCATATGCAAATGTAAATCATATTGTAAAATATAAGACAATGAGCATTGCACAGCTTCATATCACGGCTTATTAAGACAAAGTATTCACTATTTCCAAAGAACTGGAACAGCTTGCAGCATAGTATAACACTGCCACCAGTAACTGTGGCAAGATGCACCGCTGCTTATTTCTTTGTAACATGAGACTGCTCAAATACAGTCAGCAGCTAGGTTAGCATAGTTGGGCCAACATATGCTACACAGTAATTGCCAGTGAGTGAATGCACCCAGTTACGCTGTGTTGCTAGATTCTTTGTGGCACCTAAGCCTGAGTTGTTTGCCATGTAGTACTAAACAAGCTTATGGCACCTGTGCCATGTAAATTTTGTTGTTCGTCAACATATTGTACTCACTACATTGGAATTGTTTACTCATTTTTGGTTTGATGGTGCTGCCATATTGTATTGGAAATGTTAAATCTGGATGTACATTTGTTTCTACTTTATACTCAAGCCAATAGTGTTGCAGCATATTCTGCATAGTATTTAAGTTACTGTTACTGTATCCTTAGCAAGCATATGACACAGGGCCTATTAATTCCTCCACCAAATTACAAGTTACCACGAAGCCCCTGTCATCTGTATCCCTTCTGCTGCCAGCCTTCTAACGTTGGGCAGATGGAGGCTCATTAAGAGCTGCCTCATGCTTCTGTCAACCCCCTGTTGGTACCAGACATGAAGCCCCTATTGGTACCAGACACAAAACCCTCTTTTAAGTGGTTTAGGTATGCATATTTAAACTGGAGGCCTACCCATCATGTACACCACTTATCTAGCACCCAGACCACCATGCTGACCTCCCAGCACCACCCCATCACACCTTTAACACCCAACTTACTGCTGAGGTACTAAGGAACTCCCTCCTAAAGACTCCTGTGCTTTCCAGACAGTATATTACTGTGCCTGGACCTGAGCACAATCACACCTCACCTACCAGCTGCACCACCATTTCCACTACACACAAGGCCTATCAAAGTGGTATGTAGAAACCCCAGAGCATACTAACATCCTTGTTTGTCACATAGTTAAACTTGCAGATGCATCATTTGTCTAGCTGCCTCAGAGGTGACATGATTCATAGTCTCTCTAAGGCTGTTGAACCCCTTCATCCAGTATGCATAGGACCTGGTTGTTGCACACATGGAAATAAATGACCCTAAACTTTCCAGCTTTGGATGATATGAAGAGGAACACGGCTGCACTCTCCTTGCGGATTTTTGAGGCTGGAAAGCAGATAGTTTAGAGTTGTATCTTTCCATCGCATTGAATGACATCATTATGTAAGTATAAAATAATTGACTTCATCAACTGGCTCAATAATTGGTGCCTTGGGCAGAGGGTCCAGTGTATGTCAGCTTGGAGGGAGATGATAGGCTTTCCTATCTGTTTCAGTAGGGATGGCCAGTATATCCTTCTCTCGTCAGGGCTTCTGGCTGAGACTTTCTATACTCCATAGTGCCATTTTTAAGGATTCCATATCCGTGTGCTTATCAATGTTACAAATTCTGGAGAAGCTAATATTAACATGCCACGCCCTTGCAAATATCCACATTTCTGTAGTTACAAAAATGTGGTTTAAATCCAGTGACAACAGCTCCAGCTCTGTCTGGGATTTAATGACCACCATGCATTTAGACCCTCCAATGATAGTGGCAGAGAATACATATTTGCAGCCCCATCATATAAAAAAATAATCAAATAAGTTAATGACCTACGGTTCCTATGTATTCTGAAATCTATAATAATTCTTCCTATCTCATATTGTTAACTACTGAAAAGCCTCCTTGACCTCTGCAATCCATTGCACCTACCTTACCAAACACCGGTCCTTAACTATTGATTCTAACAGTTATTCTGTGAGATTTTAATTAGCAGACATACAGTGCAAACGGCAAGTATGCTCAGTAGCTCCTGGACATTGTCAACACAAACACTCATAAGCTGATAGTACTATCCCATACTAGACACTCCGATCTACTTAATTTCATTTCAAGGAATGTTGCACACCTACTGTTACCCTAGTACTCTATTGCTAAAACAGTTCACTTACACCATCGGTCTGTTTTACTGTGCTGAGGCAAGTGTTTTTAATCCACCGCAAATACAAGGCAAGTTTCAAACTAAACGCCATATCATGAAATCCGTTATTAACTCTACAACAAGAAGGAAAAAGGCTTCCATGCCTGAAGAATACATTTAAGTCCCCTTGCACTAAAAGTAACCTCAAGATGATAAAAATAAAGGTGAAGGATCAACACTTAAAGGACAAAGTCTGGATTAAGCATTGCTGCATCCTTCCAAGGACAACCATGGCCTTACTTAACAATATCAGTTGTTTTAATAACAGTGCTCAGCACTGTAGTGAGTTTAGGACAACCACTGCCTTACTTAACTATTTCAGTTGTTTTAATAACAATGCTCGGGTCTATATTACGTAATTGAATGGTCAAATAGTCGAACACGTAATAGTCGACCCATAATCGAAGTGCCACAATGTTGAACGGTTCAATGGAGATTTCTGTACAGTGCAAAAATGGAAGTTTTCTATTATCTGCACTGTAGTGCGATCTCACAGTTGGTATATTTAAGTAGCAGGGGATGTGGTGGGTGCAGGGGGGCTTGCCCCCCTGCGTAGAGCATTTAAATGGTTTGTTTGGGTGGGTTTTTCTTTTTTTAGTTTCCGTTCAACATTGTAGCAGTTCGACTATTTGACCATTCGATCACATAATATAGATCCCAATGCTCAGCACTGCAGTGAGCGTAGGACAAACACAGCATTACTTAACAATGTCAGTTTTAATAACAATGCTCAACACTGCAGTGAGTTTAGGACAACCACTGCCTTACTTAACTATGTCAGTCATTGTAATAACACTGCTCAGCACTGCAGTAAGGTTAGGACAAACACAGCATTACTTAACTATGTCAGTCATTTTAATAGCAATGCTCAGCACTGCAGTGAGCTTGTATCTAGTGGTATCGTTGACTCGGACCATGAGGAAGTTGCAAGTATTTTGACAGCTTCCACTCTCTTCCCTTTCCTGTTTTCTCCAACATGATCCAGTCTGTACCTCTACTGTAATTACCTCTCAACAAGTCTTAAAGCCCCTTGAAAACTGTCAACATTACTGTATGGGTCCAGACAACCTGAGAGGTTGTTTCCTTTCTAGTATGAAACACTGTCTCACCACATCCCTTACAAGCCTTTTAAGTCTTCACCTTTCCACTGCATATGTAACTATACCTCTCAATCTCTCAGCCTTCAAAATCATAGCAAAGGGTCTAAAATCATAACACTTGCATATTCATACCTCCTTGGGAGTGGGGCATAATGAGTGAATTTGCCCTCTGGGGGGCATGACTTGTAAGATTAGGACCTTTTTAGTTCAAGCATATAAAGTCAGAATGAAGAACTGGTCTATTTCTTGTAGGCAGTCTTTCAAAATGGAAAATTGAAGCAGTTAGGCATTCAGAAGCAGAAATTGGAATGCTGTGCCAAATATAAAGCAGTTGTGAGGTAAGTATGTAACAAATGCTATGATATTCCTTTTTGAGGGTGACCCTGTTTCTGACTCTGGGAACTATTGTCCAGGTAGCATTACCAGTTTAATTTGTAAAGTAATGGAATGTGTAACCATGAAACTCTGAAGGATAAGAGGAGCCTACAGGACCTTGAAACCTTATAAATTTGTTTTATGAAAGAAAGGCAGAGCGTAAAGGTGCAGCTAGCCTTCCTGATACCCAGGATGTTCCTTGGTCTGACAGCTCCCCTCAGGTCAAAACAAAATTCTGTACATTAAACTGTAGCAAACTGCTTGCTGCAGTTAACAGGGAGCACTGAGAACTTCAGTCCTGACTGAAAATGCATTATTGGCATTCATTTCTGGATGCTGATAATGAACTGAATCACACGTGGAGTGCTAAAGCACTTCTGCAGATCCTGAATGTCTGTAATGAAGGTCGTGCTCCCTAACATATTGTGCCCACGGGGAGTTTCCCCCTTCGCCCCACCCTTGGTATGTCTCTGATGAATCCTCCCTACTTAACTGGTGAATTTCTTTGAGAAGGTTGCAGAGGCACTGACCATTGAGAGGTCTGTGTCTTCTGCCTACCTCGATCTGGCCAAGGCTTACTGTTTGAAAATGGCTGCATACTGAGCAACAGGTTGATTAGAGTGTGCTCAGTGTGAAAAATGAGAAATTGTTTAAAAAGCCAGTAAAAGGATTATGTTACTGGCTAATAATTATACTGTCTGTATACCTGCAGAAAAGAAATTGCGAAAGTAAGAGAAAAATCAGTCAACAAAGGAGAAGAAAAAGTCTGACTTGGAAGAATCTTGTAGCTGTTTAGCAGTTCAAGCTTCAGCTATAGTACAGGATGGGATATTTATTCCAGTAGTTTACGGGACAATAAATCAGCTGTACTTCCGTGGTGGTTAAAAATAAGTGAGACGCTGGAGAAATATATAAAGTCGGACTGAAAATGTAGAAGCTTTAGGCAGCTATTCAGATAAGCTGGTAAAACTGTATATAAATCTGAGGATGAACTGAAGAAAAGACTGAAAATGGCACTCCTCAGGAAGAATGGTTTCTGAAACCAATGTAGTGTGAGAAGACTGAGCACAGAGAATCTGCGATTGTCTGTTTTACTGTAGAAACTTGAAGGAATGTACAGCATTAATTGTTTCAAAGTGTAAATAAACAACTGGATTAGCATTTTACAGCAGAATTTGTTAACTGAAAAGGGTACTGTTGTGTATGCTCTAAATCTGCCTATAAGAAAGCAGCAAAGACCAGTATTCCTAAAAATGCAGTCAAGCTAGCAGCTGCTCCTGAGAAAACTGTGGTAGAAGGGAAAAGTATTAAAAATCTGGGGCGTCAGAGTGTTTGTGGAAAATGATTATTCACTGTACACAGGCAAAAGAGAAGCAGATTTATCCCAGCAATCAGCAGATGTTGGAGAGGAAGGAGTGAGATTAAAGCTTCTATGTTCAGCTATCTTTGACTTGAAACTGGATAGAGAACTAATATGTTATTTTATTACGAAGCAGCCCTAGTTACACCTAGAAGAGTGTTAAATGGGCATATGGCATTGTACATATACAGTTCAGGTTTACAACTAGTCTCTTACCAACATTTTTCTGATGGACATAGTTGTACAATTAATACACTTTTATTTGCATATGTTTTGTGTCTCTGATTTCTGTTAAAATTACAATGTATGCATCTTTGTTATACATTATATAAGCTGCAGGAAAGTGTGGGTATAACATGAGATGCACTTTTTTGTGCTAATATCCCTGACATACTCACCATACAACAATACTGATTAACAGCACAAAATGAAGTGGTACCCCTGCAGTTTGCCTACAGTGTATTTAATGCTGCTGACAAACCTGTAATATCTGCTGTTAACTTGACTCTTCAGTAACGTGTTAGCTGATGTAAATCTCAAATTTTACTGTGTTTATAGATTATGCGTTAGCTGATGTAAATCTCACAAGTTCTACTGTGATTATAGCTTGCATATTGTGTATTTCTGATGTGATCAGCATTATATCTGTATGCTTTGTTCTCAGGCTGTGGATCTGAAAAAGATCATTGGACCAACCCACCTACCAGTTTAGGAAATGACTGATGAAAACACTTTCAGTTACAAAAGTGTAATTCCTTTTATTACGTAGTGTGGGATGTTTTGTACACCATGCCAAAATATGGTCTACTTAATATTACTGAAATAGACTTTGCCACAGCACTGTTACGTAATCAACCACAATAAAGTCACAGTGCAGTGGTTTGCATTCACTGATAGATAATAGTATTATTTAATATTTCAAAGAAACAGTAGAATTGTAGAGAGAGGAGTCACAACTACAGTTAGAGTTTTGAAAAGTGCATTTTTCTTGGTACTTTGGATGTGGACATATTTGCCCACCACACCCCTGAATGTTTTTATGACTACTCTGGGATCAAAGAGAATTAAGGAATGGGAAATACTTGTAATTTCTCTTCCCTGATGTTCTTCGTGTTTCACTGTTGCAGTCATAACTGTAGGGTGCTCCTGCCGGCAGGCAGCCCAGAATCCCAAAGTCTGGGTCCGGCTGTATAAGCTAGTATCCTGACGCCTTAGTACATAGCCCTCAGCCGGCATCTTCTCCAGTCTGTCTCGGTTGGTTGGCGATTTCGAACAGCGTATTTGGTTGTTGTCGGTCGTTATTACTTCTCTTCTCAAAGCTAAGTACAGAATCTTTTTCTTGTTCCTCCGATGTCAGAAAAAGTTAATAATTGTATAGCGTGTGGGAAACAAATACCTCATAAAGATTTCCACTCTTACTGTCTACCTTGCTTAGGCCCTGACCACGACGTTTCTTGTTGTCGGTTCTGTGCCAGGTTCAACTCTCGTACTATAAAGCGCAGGTACGATTGGGCTTTAAATTATTTTGGCAGACGCTTCAATTATGGAATGTCGTCGGACACTACCGGAGTTCAAAAGAAGTGCAAAGACAAAGACAGGGCTCCGAGGTCCAAACAGGACTCGTTGCAGCTGGAGCCAGCATCCGGTTCGGCTGTCGTCAGTGAGGCGCTTTTGCAGCCCCTGTCGTCCGCCACTTCTGAACCGATGGTCACGGACTCCCATGGGGAGCCATCAAGGCCCACTATTTTAACTGCTGCAGGACCGGACGTCGCTCCTTCAGATGGGTCCGGAACCGCTGTGCAGGTACCGGCTTCTGAGGGTTTTCAGGCCTACTCACATCACTATTTCAAAGGCAAAGGCAAAGACAAAGACTCCTACTAAGTCTAAAGTTCCAGCTCAAGCTGCTTCTGAATTCACTCCCAAGACACAAAAACAATTATTGAGGATGGCTGAAGATTTGCTTACAATGATTAGGGGTTCTCACCCCCCTCCTGAGAAAAGGCCTCGACAGGATGTTACTCTGGATTCCTCTGACCAGGCTTCTGTATCTTCTGTTTCTTCCTCTGATCAGGACTATTCCTTTCCCCCTTATGAGGATTCGGATGCTGAGGATTCTTTGCCCTCGGCCTCTCCGCCTGAGGATTTTTCTTTTGGGGAAACCTTGCATGAGATGAGGGAACATTTTCATTGGGAAGGACAGGAATATTCTGCTTCCAAAAAGAGGCTTAGAGAATTTCTTCTTCTTCCTCAGCATAGGCCTTTAGCTATCCCTCCTGTCTTGGACATTGTAGATGATGCTTTTTCTGAGGCTAATTTGAATCCTGATTCCATGCCTCCTGCTCCTTCTAAACCTGATAGATTTTATAGGGTTCCCGACTCTCATTTATTTTTATTTAAAAACCCTTCTGCAGATCCTGAAACTATTTCTCAGGGCTCTAAGGCTGCTAAGGTTGCTACTTCTAAAAATCCTATTCCCTCTGAGAAGGATTCTCGTGCTTTAGACAGGTGGGGAAAAAAGGTATATACTTCTGCTACCCTGTCTGTAAGGGCTTTAAATTGCCAGTTTCATATGTTTAAATATCAGCAATTTCTTTTGTCTGTTTTAAAGCAAAAGCTTGCTTCCCTTCCTGCTTGTGCAGAGGATAAGGAACTTCAGGATGTTTTGCATGCTACTGAACAGGTTAACAAGCATAGCTTACATTGTGATTTTGATGCTTTGGATGCTTCTTGCAGGGCTGCTGACTCTGGTACTGTGATTAGGAGACATGCCTGGCCGTGAACAAAGTTTACCTGAACAGGTTAAGCCTAAGTTGTTAGATCCCCCTGTTCAGCATCATGTTCTCTTTGGTTCTAACGCTGAGGATGTTATTTAACAGATGGAAGAAAAGGCAAAGTCCATGCAGACTGTAAAGATTTCTTGCAAGTTCAGCCTCCTAGATTTTCCATGAATTGGCCCTCTAAAAATTGGTCCTTTCCCACGTCTGACAGGCCTCAAAGGGGAAGATATAGGCGCCCAGAGGTCGTGGTCAAGGCCAGACCTCTTACAGATCTAGACAATGGACTGCTTCTTCACCTAGAGAAGACAGATCCCAATCTCAAAGAAAGCAAACTCAATGACTCTCTCGGTTGGGCTTCAGGACCCCTTTACTTGGGCGCCCTCTCGGGAGGAAAACTGTCTCTTTTACAGAAATTGGACTCATATTACCCAGGACAGATGGGTATTGGACGTGATTTTAAAAGGTTACAAGTTTCACTTTCACACTTTGCCAAGGACTCACGGTTGGCCAGATCTGCCAAAACTTCAATGGTCAGAGGCCTTAACTCAAGTGGATGCTCTTCTGGCCATGAGAGCCATAGAGCCTGTTCCACTCTCGGAAATGGGAAAAGGGTTTTATTCAAGGCTGTTTCTGGTTCCCAGAAAACAAAACTCATGGAGACCTATTCTGGACCTTTCTGTGTTAAACACCTTTTTGGAAATTCCAAAGTTCAAGATGCTTACTCTGCAACAGCTAATTCCAATGCTCTCTCAGGACGCCTGGATGGTGACATTGGACTTAAATATTTGCATATCCCTATCAGACAAAGGAAATTCCTCAGGTTCAAGGCAGGTTCGAGGCACTTTCAATTCTCTGTTCTGCCCTTTGGTTTATCTACTGCACCCAGAGTCTTCACCAAGTGCCTGGCACCAGTAGTGGCTTACTGCAGACTTCAGGGGATCCAGATTTACCCCTATTTGGACTGCCTTATTCAGGCAGACAGCAAAGATCTTCTGCTTTAACATCTGGACTTTGTTCAACGTCTTCTCCTACTACTGGGATTCTCAGTGAACATAAAAAAGTCACATTTGATCCCTTCTCAACAAATGGTATTCTTGGGAGCCCTCTTAAATACAACCTTACAAAGGGCCTACCTCACTCCAGAAAAACAAACTCAGCTGGCTTCTACTTTCAACACCTTGGCAACTCTATCTCAGCTCACTGCAAGGAAATTCCTGCAGGCTCTGGGCTACATGGCTTCCTGCATTCTGTTGATTCAAGGCTTCACATGAGAAAGCTTCAATGGTATCTGAAAAGTGTATGGTCACAGCATTACCACGATCTGGATATTCTGATTCCTCTGATCCCCTGCCTCCAGAAGGAGTTCCTCTGGTGGTCCAGGGCATGCACTAAAACCTTTCATCTCCCTCAACCTACTCAAATCCTAACCACGATTATGCTTGGGGAGCACAATTTCTAGACAATTGCCAGCAGGGAACCTGGACAAAGGACCATCTTCACTGGCACATCAATCTGAAGGAAATGTTGGCAGTTCAAAATGCCCTTTTAGCCTTCAAAACCTTTTACAACCAGGGCCTCTGCACAACACCACGGTCATGTGGTACATCAACAAGCAGGGGGTTCTCATTCTTTGCAGACTAGCTATGGGTTTATGGGACACAGCTCTAAATTTGAATCTGCATCTCCAGGCTCAATTCATTCCAGGAAACAGAATCTCTTAGCAGACAGCCTGAGCAGAAACATTTCAGATCCTCACGAATGGATGCTAGACACCAACTTGTTCAACAGGATTACTGCAGTTTGGGGATGTCCCCAGATAGATCTGTTTGCATCCCATCTCAATCATCAGCTGCCTCGCTTTGCACCAGGTCCTTCCACAAAACAGCATGGAGAGTGGATGCCCTGTCCTTCAGCTGGAGAAGCCTTTCAGCATATGCCTTCCTCCTCTTCTACTACTGAAGATAAAGCAGGACAAGCCCAAGTTCCTCATCTTGATTGCTCCAAATTGGCCTCGACAGTTTTGGTATCCAACTTAAAGCTCCTGTTCTGGGCCTCCTTGGATTCTTCCACTGAACCCTTCGCTTCTGTCCCAGCATCAGGGTCAGTTACTACATTCCAATCTCAAGACCCTTTGCTTGGCAGCTTGGCTCTTCAAAGGAATTTGATTTCCTCTAGTCTTCCCAAACAAGTTTTGGATGTTCTTTTGAAGCTAGTAGCACTAGAAATCCTATGCCTCTAAATGGAAGAGGTTTTCTATTTGCATGCAGGACTCTGATCCTCAGGTTCCTGATCTCTCCTCTATTTTGCTTTACCTTTGAACTTTTATCTAAAGGACTTTCCTTTTCTTCCATTAAGATTCATGCTTCTGCTATCTCGCATTTCAGTTCTGATCCTCCTGTTTTCATCCTTTGGTGAAGCAGTTCTTGAGAGGGCTAAAGGCCTCCAAGGACCCCTCCTGTCCCTGCCTGGGATCTTAATTATGTTTTAGAAAAACTTACTTTGCCTCCTTTTGAGCCTGCTGCATCTTCATATATTAAGTTTCTATCCTGGAAGACTGTTCTTTTGTTAGCATTGACCTCTGCCAGAAGGGTCTCAGAGTTGCAAGCTCTCATGGCTGTGGAACCATACCTTATTTTCCATCAGGACAGAGTATCCTTGAGGACCAATCCTACTTTCATGCCTAAGGTGATTTCGAAAGTGGCTTTGAATCAGACAATTCACCTTCCTACTTTCTTTCCAAATCCTCAAAATAAAGGGGAAAGGATTTTGCATTCATTGGATGTGCACAGACAGTTACGATTTTACTTGGACAAGACTAAAGATTTCAGAAAGTCTAACCAATTGTTTGTTTCCTTTGCCTCCAGTTCTCTTGGAAAACCTATTTCTAAACAAACTATTTCCAAATGGATTGCTTATGGAATCAGATTTTGTTACACTCATCATGGGAAACAGTTTCCAGGGACCATTAGAAGTCATTCTACTAGAGCAGCTGCTACTTCTACAGCTTTCCTCAAGGATATCTTGGAGGCTGCCACTTGGAGTTCTGTGCATACTTTTTCCAAGCACTACAATCTCCCCTTGTTTTCTAAGTCTAGGGCAGGCTTTGCCTCTGCTGTCTTGCAGGGTATTCTTGCCTCCCCTTCTTCTGTCTAAAGCCTCCTCCCCTACACTGCTTTGGGATTCCACCCTACAGTTATGACTGCAACAGTGAAACACGAAGAACATAGTACAGTTGTGTACACCTACCATAAATGTAGATGTTCGTGTCTTCCTATCCTCTTTTCTCATATTTGTGGTGTATTTGTGTTTCCTTGTTGGATTCATTTTTGATTTGTTGGGGACTTCTGACATCTAGGGCAAGAAAGGCTGGAGAAGATGGCATCGGCTGAGGGGACCCAGACTTTGGGATTCTGGCCGTGCCTGCCGGCAGGAGCACCCTACAGTTATGACTGCAACAGTGAAGACACTCGAACATCTACATTTATGGTAGGTGTACACAACTGTACTATGCCTTGTAATCTCAAAGTTGTTATACTTAAATATAGAGTGTGGGGAGCAAAGTGACTTGCTTCAGGGAGAGTAGGGTCTGATTGTCACCCCCAGAGCCCATGTACAGAAATATTGTTTTGTTATTTCACTTTTCTTGAATTTGCCAGCTTCATCTGTTTGGTAGTTTAGCGAGTTATTGTACTTATAGTTGCTCAACTTCATTAAACAAGGACTGATAAACTTTTCTATTATGGGCTGATTTTCATTAACTTCTAGCAGAGCACTATATTGTCAAATATCAACTCTGTTTTCATGTGGTCTGACCATAAGGACATCTTTTTTCCTCTCTAGTTAGCCACCATTGTGCCTCTCATATCAGCCTGCTCAAGTCTTCCTACACATAGAATGCATTTCTACTGCATATTTCTTCATTGTATCCTTCCTACATGTAATCCCTAAAATGACAATGTTCCCATCACTGATTTAACCATATACTGCCAGTCCCATATGTGCCCTTCCTTTATCGAAGCATTGCTTGTACTTATGCCGACCTTGGCATTTGCTAGACTTGCAGTCCATTCGCCTGCATCTTTATTGCTGTTTCACTTTCCTCCTCCTTGTACTGACACAGATTTGCTGATTTGCTTTTTTATAGATTCACAGATATATACTAGGCTAACGATCACTAGGGCCTTTATAAGCCTAGCCATGTAATCCAACCTGGTTGTGTCCCTATGTGTCATGGGCGTTTATTAGAAATGGGGATTGCTAGTTACGAAGCTTCTAGAGGTTATGTGGTGGTGAGGGGTATGTTAGTTTTGTTATTATTGTCTCTCTCGGTCAGAGACATGGAGGCCAGACCCTGGGTAAATTTCTGATTTCCTATCCATTGGTCGAGGTTACACTTAAGTAGGGTTAGGGATGAACTCTGCTTCACATGAAAGGAAAGCCTGTTCCAGAGCATGGGGATCCTCTGAGATACACATCTGTCACGCCAACATGTCTTACATATGTCACAAGCAAAATTTACATCCTTGGATTTAGTGGTTTTGATGCTGTTCATTCTGGTGATGTGCAAAAGATCCATCCGAGCTGGATCTAAGGATGCCTTGTATGCCAGGCATAGTTTGCTTCTTAGTAACCTGCAGGAGGCAAAGTGTAGAGGTAGGGCTTTAAGGCGATCCATGCAGGACAATGTGTTTGCACCCTGGGTTCCCTGCTAAGGAACCATTGTTGGGCATTCCAGCTGTTACATATGTCTGGACAGGTACATGCTGAAGGGGGAATTATACTCAATGATGTTTTTGATGAGGGCCAAATAAAGTGGCACTATGACTTCCTTTGACCTGGATGCCATGCCTTTACTTATACGTTGGTTGACATAGAATGATTTTCTTATTACCTTAGCACATGTTCAAAGAACAGATTACTGGCTACATATGTTCATGTATCCCCAACTAATGGGTCAGTTCTTAGGAATGATGTATTGATGAAGTAATTTAGCGTGGGTTGCAGTTTTCCCAAAAGGCACTATAATGCATTTCTTGGTATTGAGTTTTAAACTGTGACTTTGGCACCAGTTGTGTGTCTGTCTGTGATAAGGGGGAATCTGTGATAGCTCCCAGTTTGCAGTTATCTACGAACTTAGCCAAAGGACCTTGACATTAGCCTTTACCTCCGAGAAATAGCTGACAAGTAAGATCAGTCACAGAGCTCTAAAGTACCCCACTGGTAACCGGTTTGTAAGTGGTGACGTCAGTAATCCTGACTTCCTGGGTCCTCTCTGTGAGCCATGTGGCAGGCAATCCAGTGAGTTAAATAGGGGTTTATGCCTCATTCATTGAGTTTGTCAATGATACCCAAATGGGGTATTGTATTGAACTCCTTAGCCAGGTTTAGGTAGGCAGTATGCATGGTTTTCACCTCATCCATTGCCTTGGTGACCTTCTCAAGGAAGTCCACCAGGTTTGGTATGCATCAACTTCCCTCGACAAATCCAAACTAAATTGGGTCCAGTGTTTCAAAGTTACCTATATCTTTGTTGATCATTTCCTTGATAATTCATTCCTTAGATTTACGTATTAGACTAGTCAGACTAATAGGTCTTTAGTTTCTGGGGTTGGTCGATGGTCCACTCTTGTGAAGTGGGATAACTGTTGCAATCATCCATTGAAGTGGTACAAAGCCTGTTTTGAGGCTGTAGTTGAAAAGTGACTCAAGTGGTCCTGATAGGTCATGTTTCAAGATATTATTTAGGAGGTAACTTGGGATATTGAGGCTGTGTTTTTGGCTTTGGCAAGTGCTGCCAGGACCTGTTCTCTGTTAATAGTTGGAGTGGGGGATACTAGTAGGTATTTCATGGAGAGAGGCGGGGGAGTGGGGGTGAAGTTGTCAGTTAGCAAATTCACTGTCACTCTGCTCCATGAAGGTGCTACCACTGACCAGCAGTTTGGCAGACTGATGTCTCCTGCCTTTGAGGGTCAGGACGTAGCTGGAGAAAGGCCTTGTGGTTATCTTTAGACTGTGAGGTTATCTTGACTTTGTAATTGGCATTGTTGAACTTAAACTAAAGAGGAAACTGAGGAATAAGTAATTAATTAAAGAGCTTCTATCATTTGGGAGTTGCTTTTCCTTTTTTTAGGGGTGACTTGTTTTTCCTTTTGTTTATATACCCTGTTAAGGTTGGGATTCCACAAGTGTGGTTTATTTGTAGTTTGTTTTTAGCTTACTTCTATTAGGTACAGCAGCCTCTATACAGCCATTTACATGGTTGTACAAGATTTCTGTGAGCAATTTTACATAGGTTGCTGTGAACTCTGGTTTGGGAGTGACACTGAATTTTGACAAACTATCAATTAGTAGGATGTAGTTTGCTTTGGAATACTGTGACAGGGTTTGCTGGAGTTACTGAGTTGACTTTTATTTTGAAGGAAACAGCTTTGAGGTCCAACCTCACTAGCGAGGATGTGACACTGGGGGGGAGGGGGTACAGTGCTCTCCCATATTGATGAGTACCAGTTCCAGTATGTTTAAACCTCTGGTAGGTGTACGCACTATCTGGTCAAGGGTATTTGTGTTAATTAAGTCCAGGAATCATTCTGCTTGTGAATATGAGGCAGTGTATGCTTTGCAGTCTGTAGAGGGGTAGTTAGTCTCTCATGAATAGGGGTATTTGGTTTAACAGTAACTGCCTCCAGTAGGTCTAGGTACGAGCTGTGGGATTCTATGGACATAGAGGATGACTTGTAGCTTGCTAGTTTATGATATGCAAAGCTGGTGTTAGGCACCCTCCAACCCATGGCTGCAGGCATCCCCCGATTATCTTACGCAAAAAAGGGTCCCCATGCAGCAGCTGCGGGTTTCTCAGTACCCTCTGTTCATTGCTTGGCAAGACACCTTGTTGAACGTCTATCTAACTGTGTGACATCAGTGCTTGAATGCAAATTTTTTTTTTCTGTTTTTTTTTTCCCCCCTGTAAGATGCACTCAATCAGATCCACTTCAGTGAAGCAGAGGACCTGATTGGCCACAGCAGCCAGAAAAGTAAATTGTCATCTTTCTTTTTTTTTTTTTTTTAAGCATGTAATAATGTCCAGAGAGAACAAATAGAAGAAACCTTTATTCTGCAGTACAGACAGCATGTCAGAAGGCATCGACCATGTCCAGCAACAGCATCCAAGTTTTCTGGAACAAACAAGGTTCAACACCCTTGAAAGTCAACATATTGTTCATTTAACACTATTAAGGTCAACAGTCAGATTTTTATCTTCCCTTTCAGAAGTAGGGAACAGTAACAGCAAAACCCTTAGTTTCATTCTGAAATAGAGACGACCTTTGCATCTACTTTGAGGAATAGGGTATGCTTGAGATAGCTTGAATCCTAGACTAAGTGTCTTTTCTTGGGAGCACCTAAATTTCTAAGATGTGGTCAGCTGTGATCACATTCAGCATTCACAGTTCTTTTGTAATTGTTTTCCAAACTAGAATGAACTCTGAAAACAACTCCTATCCCACATACATATGGTCCTCCAACCATAAAGAGGACTGAGACTGCTGCACCTGTGGGGGTCACCTTCCTGAGTAATGTATTGCTGGACAGTTGGAGGCATTACCTGGATGTATTGTGTCAACTCTTTTCAGTTGTTATGATTTAGTGAAGCCAGCTTGGAAGGTTAAAGCATCTTCCTCTCTCAAACTTGCTTCATGTAAAAGCCTGATGGGTTATTGTATGCATTGCTGAAGTGCACCAGTGTGACACTGCTGTCTGTGAGTCTGTCTTTATGTCTGTCAGCCTCATCACAAAAATAGGTTGTGGCATCCATGATGCAGTACAATATATTCTGGCCTGTGCTTTATTCTACACTTTGCTTGTTCGTGTAGCGTTTTAACTAAGGAAGATTTAACTTTTCTTGTTGGGGTGTGAAAGGCAACTACAAATCCAGATGAGCTGCAAAAGCTGTTACAGTTCAGTTATGTTTATGAAAGCAATAAGTAATGAGAACAGATGGAAAGAGGATGACCTTGTAGCAGGGAGAGAATTACAAACTGGCAGATTACAGTTAAGACTAATGACAGTGCTGTGTGATGGGGGGGGCGGGGTTCCATCTTAATCAGTTTTTAAATCTGAATAGAATCTTGCTGTTGTAGCAATTGAAAGACTTCAAATTATGTACCGCTGTCAGAAAACTTTAAGAATGTTTATTAAGAAAAAGCAAAACATGTTACAAAGTTGAAGAAATTAATGACCTAAATTGGATTGCATTATTGTAGTAAAGCTATTGTAATGTTTACATTCAAAGTCACGTTGGTAAGTTAATAATTTAAAATTAGCTTAAATTGTTTTCATTCAAATATCACTGACCATGAATATGGGTCCGGTTTAATTAGCTTTTGTTTAATTGAATTGCTGTTTGTCTAAACCAGACTGCCATGTTGCGCTCTGAAAGAAAAAAATTCTCAAAAGCCAAAAACTAGAAATGGAGTTGCTGTTCATAAATAATGCACAGTATGTCAGTAGGTGAGGCAGTTTTTCTTAGAGCAAGTCACTCAAATAAGCTGGGTATTTTTTTAGGCTGAAAAGTAAAATGCCAATCATTTTTCTATATTCTTGGCTGTTTATCTTACCGTCCCCACCTTGCAGACTACAGCTGTTTACATTCATTTATTTGTTTGTTTGTATTTAGGGACTGGAAAAATTGGACTGGACAAAACTATTTACATACTAGTAGGCCGCCTGCATTCTGTAGACAGACTATTTTTTTAAATCAGGTGTGTAGAGCCTTATTAATTGTGCAACAATATATATAATGTGTTCCCTTTTGAAAGTGTTTAGGTCAAGCTCGCAGGTTGTGTCACATTGAATATTTACGTGAAAGTCCTTTAAAAAAATGTGAATTCTGAAACTCACCAGTACACATTAAGATGCACCTCAGGATGAGAAGGCTGTGCTCCCTCATACCCCTGTGGTTTGTGTGTATGTTGATGTTTGTATGTGTGTAATAAAATTATGCTTACACTTACAAAGGGTATCAGAAATTTGTCAGAGGCTTAAAAAGATCCTTATGGTTCTTAGCATAGTAAACACCTATGAACCTATATATGTATGCATGTGTCTGTAAAATATCACTATATGTAGAATTTTCTGTATAATGGGTATGTATAAGATATTTCACATTGAGTCAAAAATAGATATACTGGAACCATATTACTGTATAAAAATGTTAAAGGGTGAAAATGTTGAACTACCTGTTAAAGTACTTGAAACAAGTGCTAACATGGGTCCTGTGGCAGGAGAGGGGCATGGTGAAATCGAAATACCTACAGCAATATAAATCTAGAAACCAGGACTTGTCCCCCCCCCCACCAAGGGACCCAAAACACTTGTTTTGAGTTGTGCATACATAGAGTTCACAGTTTTCACATTTCAATATTTTAGTAACTTCTTTATATACAGCGTTACGGTTTCAGTACGTTTGTTTTCAGCACAGTGTCAGACATGTCTGTGTGTCTGTGTGTCTGTGTGTCTGTGTGTCTGTGTCTGTGTGTCTGTGTGTCTGTGGGCCCGTGTGTGTGTGTGTGCCCGTGTGTGTGTGTGTGTGTTCGAGTGAGCTATACATATGCATAAATAGGATCTGCTGCTAGTATTCAATCCACAGATATGTTGGTGTGTTTAATGTTGACAAAAAACATGTTGAAACACAAAAGAGTACGCTCTGAGGCTAATCCTCAAAAACATGCAATGCAAATTAGTGCTTTTTTACAGGGGAGCTATACCCTGCCTCCACCAGCCGCCTACACCCCCTGCTAATTTATATATATCCTAACTCTGAGATTATACAATCCATCCAGAACCCCTTTTTCCCATTTTTGCACTTGGTGTTGGGCTGTTACTTCAACAGTGACAATCATCTAGAGCCAAGGTTCACACCGCCAGGTGGCTAGCCCTGCCACCATCAGTTAATATGGTATTGATGCATATTTGCATATTGTATGTACATATCTCATATATCTCATATAGTGTCCACATAGTGGTATGGTGGAACAGCAGTCATTGACTGAGGAAGTTGGTAAGCGTTTATGCTCAAAACACAAAGGCACTGGGGGGGATGACACACACACACACCAGGGGCAGCCCGTGCTATTGGACTGCCGGACTGCAGCCCCCTCAACAAAAAGTAAAAAGAAAAAAAAAGTTTTAAAATTTTCGCGGACTTCGCGCATGCGCAGTAGTCCAGACTACTGTGAGTGTACTGCGCATGCTCCAGGCAGTCCGGCCGCCCTGGTAGGGAAACACGAGCAGAGTCTGTGCACTTTTAAAGTGCACAGACTCGCTGGGAAAACGCGTCGGGGCCAGACCGCAACACCAGCAGTCAGGAGTCTCTCGTCGGGAAGGGGTTTCATCGGATCTCGCGGGTCTTTGTATTATTGCGCGGGCATGTGGATGTACGTTACGGGGAATGGACAGGTAAGTGTGTTAATTATGGTGCTTTTAACGTTTTGATAGGGACTTAGTGTTTGAAGTTGTGTGTGTGGGACTTGGTGTTTGAAGTTGTGTGTGTGGGACTTGGTGTTTGAAGTTGTGTGTGTGGGACTTGGTGTTTGAAGTTGTGTGTGTGGGACTTGGTGTTTGAAGTTGTGTGTGTGGGACTTAGTGTTTGAAGTTGTGTGTGTGTGTGTGTGTGTGTGTGTGTGTGTGTGTGTGTGTGTGTGTGTGTGTGTGTGTGTGTGTGTGTGAGAAAATGCCCCAGGTGCTCATGGTGGTGTGGTAGGGAATACCTCAGGGTTGAACCCTGTACCCTGTATGCAGGTGTTAAAGACTTGAGTTCCCTACCCACCACCATTTGTAAAAAAATTGCAGATTTTTGCCTCATATTTGATCTGATCTGTTCCTCATAATATCTGTGGTTTGTAAATGTTGCAATGCTTGATATTTGATGGTGCACTGGTAGCATTGTTGCCTCACAGCTGCAGGTTCTCAGGTTTGATTCTTGGCTGGGGATCCTTCTTTGTGGGGTCTGTATCTTCTCCCTGTGTTTGTGTGGGTTTGCTTTTGTATCCTCCCATGTTACAAAGACATGTCTGCATTATTTCTTCCTGGTCCTCTGCTGAAAATTGTTTTTGTTCCAAGTCAGATTGTCCTGATTAACAAATGTTAAATAAAATTGACAGGCATTTGAATTTCAGACTTCAGGTTTCTGAATGTTTAATTTCTTACATATTTGATGGTGCAGTGGCAGTATTGTTGCCTAATAGCTACATTATTTGTGGCTTGATTCTTGGCTGTGGTGCCTTCTTTGTGGAGTCTGCATCTTATCTCTGTGTTTGTGTGGATTTGCTCTGGTATCCTGCCATTTTACAAAGACGTGTCTACAGTATTTCTCCCTGGGCCTCTGCTGAAAATTGTTTTTGTTCCATCAGAAGTAAAATTGACAGGCATTTGAATTTCAGACTTCATAGTCTTCAGAAAATACGTAGGAAAACAACTTTTTATTCTAGCAATAAATATATAGTAACACAACCTTTTATTATAACAATTTTTTAAGTTTATAAGATGACTATTTGAATTTTTCCTTATTTTGGGACTGTAATACCCTGTTAGTGGCTTTGTCCAGGTTTTCGTGCTAAGGTTGACAGCTATGGCAAGAACTGAATTCACTGAATATGTTTGAGGGCTGTATTCCCTCATTACTGGGTTTGTCCAGGTGTTTTGTGCTAAGAGGTTGACAGCTATGGTGAGAACTGAATTCATTAAATGATAGCCATTTAAGTTTCAGTCTTCCTCTCGTTCACAAAACAGCTGATTTGGCGTAGTGGTATGTTGCTCTTGACTGTTTTGCACAGGGACCTTGTCTGTAAAATGTACGGTGGTAACACAGCATTTTTCTTTCACAAAGCAGGTGATTTGGCATAGTGGTATGTTGTTCTGACTATTTTGCACAGGGACTTTGGCAGTAAAATGTATGGTGGTACCGTGGTAACACAGCAGTTTATTCTAGCAGCGTTCCAAGATTATACAAGCAATGTTTAATGTGTCCCTGGTTTTTGCCCTTTTGACCCACCCCAATAAATTTGGCTTTTTCCAGACTTCTTGTGCTGCGAAGTTGAGATGCAGTTGAGTATCGAGTAGATTTTACAAGGAGCTGAGAGCTGCAGGGGAAGAGAAGTTTAGTGCTAATAGCACAACAGGCTGTGTGCTTGCTTTTTGATGCAGAGGGTTGTTGGTTCTACTCCCATAAGGGGTGAATGCTGCCGTACTGAAAGTTAAGATGCTAATTATGAGCCTGTTATCAGTTTGCCATCCATTTCCTATTGCAATATTACCAGCTTATTTTAATGTAATTTAGGCAATTTATTCCACAGGGGCATCAGACACTTTATTGTTCGATGAAACCATGAAATATAAAGGTGATTGCTAGCACCAACCTCTTCATTACAGATTTATTTAACGTGGAATTATTTAGATTACTTTTTACTACTTCAGAGATTTTGCATATTTACTGATAATGGTGGACTGTAGAATTGTGCATATTTACTGATAATAGTGGACTGTAGAAGCTTGAGTAGACATTTATTATGGAAATGTTCTGAATTGGACAGTTTTGTTTCATTGTTTACTGGAAAAATGTTCAAAGCAATAGGAAGGTGTATCAAAGAGCACATGTATGTTTCATATGCAAGGGGCCTATGATTTGAAAACAGCCCAGAATTAATTTTTATCTGCCACGAGTAAAATGTATTTTCTTTGAATGTGGATTTTAATGTTTCAGTGAATGTGAGTTTCAAGGGCAGAGAAGGTTTAATGCCAAGTTTGTTTAGCAGATGTCTTAGTGTTTGTGCTGTAAAATGCAAAAATAAAACTTTCAAATGAAGTTCAAATCATCATAGAAGTAAATCAGTATGCACATTAGTGTTTATGGTAAATGGAGCTCCCTTCAGCCCCCTGCTATAAAACACGCTAAACTGTACTGCTGATCTAACCAGCATATCCTATAACTGAAAAGTTCATCTCTACTTGATTCCCAAGTAGACTATTCTCTATCTGTAAAGCCTAGCACTTACTCCTACAGTACTTGCACCTTGATAAAGCACTCTTATTATAGATAGTACCCCACCAGCCCAAAACCCACTTCCCCCGGAGTCCTTTGAAAGTTCTTTATCTACTACTTCTAGTATGTCGAGGGATCAGTTGCTAGTGTCCTCTCCAGCTCAACTGGTGAACCTGGGAATATTGAGGCAATGTTACAATTGCCTCATGTACCTGAACAATCCTCTCCTTCTCCCACAAAACACAAATACATGCGAGATGCAACTATATGGCCAAACTGGAGGCTGAGCTCTCTCAACATAGGACTGGCAAGACCAGACAGGAGGAGAAGGCAACCACACACAATACATACCCAGTCACACATGGTACCATCACAACTTCAAATCATACACATACTCACACAAAGACATACTCGAGGCTCTGGTCAAAATTTACCAAAACAGCAGAGGCCACCAAAGCAGACACCCAAACAACTACCACCTCACGACCCAACACATGCAACACATAGACCACACAGTCAGAGTGTCAAACAGTCACAGCCCTTAAGGCCAAACAAAATGCCAGACACACTTGTCATTGGTGATTCCATAGTCAGACACACTGGCGTCCGCTCACCAGACTGAGTAAGGAGAAGGTCACAGTAAGCTGCCTGTCGGGCGCTAGAATCCGCCACATAACGCAAGCACTCAGGTCTCTCAACAGCAGGTACAAATGCGACTCAGTCATTGTCACGCTGGTGTCAGCGACCTGAGGCGTACCTCCTTGGACTACATGAAAAGGACGTCGGAGCTCTCTGATTATGTAGCCCAGGCAGGTATGACCCTGACCTTGAGCAGTATCCTACCTTCACCTAGAATGATGCCACAATACAGTGATAAGATGATCAGCTTTAATAATTGGCTTAAATTCTGGTGTCATTCAAAGGGGATCAATGTCTGTCTGCCTGGGATGACATGCTGGACAAGCCACGCTGCCATGAGGGCGGCTTGCACCTGTCACCCTGGGCTTCGGATATTGGCAAAGGCTCTTGCCACCCCATAGTGCCTTTTTAGGCAAGGCTCAAATTCTAAACCTACCACCCTAGAACACCAAAAGGAAAAAACTAAGGGTAATGCTGCTCAATGCCAGAAGTCTCAATCTCAAGATGCACCTTTTCGAGGCCCTTCTCAATATGGAGAACATCGATGTCTGTGCTGTGACAGAAACCTGGTTCAAGGCTCCTGAGAGCACCCCAGCACTAACAGGTTTCACCTCATATCATCGTTCCGGCCCCAAAATCCGGACAACACCAAGAAAGGAGGGGTGTCCATATTCATAAGGACACCCACACCTCAAGGTTGGTGGCAACGATGCATCGGAGACCATCCAGGTGCAATTAACCATAGGCAAGACTGCTCTGCAATTTGTAGCATGTTACAGGCCACCCTCTCAAACTCAGGAACCTCACATGGCCTTCCTGAAAACATTGGAGGGATAAATGTATCTCAAACACCATCATACTAGGTGACTTCAACTACCCTAATATAGACTGGGAACACTACTCAAGCCCGAACACTCTAACCCAAAGATTCCTGGAGTTCATAAACTCAAATGCCATGGAACAACTAGTCACCATCCCCACAAGAGGTGAAAACATACTTGATCTCATCATCACGAACATGGGATCAAAATGTTCAACACCAAGTATACCCCTCACTGGTGAGATCAGATCATAAACTAATCTCGCTGGAGGTCCTCATCCCCCACCTGAAACAAAAAGACCACAGTGAAAAACTTCTCAAAAGCCGATTTCACACTTCTAAAACTAGTGTGGTCTCCTTTAAGGCCCTGAGCCAGTGGTAAACATTACTCAAACCGCTGAATCACTTACAAATGCCTTCTACCAGCACCTACAGGACTGCATGGATCAGGCAATCCCAAACAAAACTAAGACTCTCTGCACCAAAGGCAAGCGTCCAGTCTGGTGGACCCCAGCCATAAACAAGCTCTACAACAAAAGGAGGAAGCTACTACAAGATAGAGCAAAATCCTTGAAAGGTAAGACACCTTTGATCATTATAAGTAAAAACTAAGAGCTCTCATAAAATCATCCAAGGCAAATTTTGAGAGAAAAATCGCCAAGGACTCTAAAGACAGTCATAAGGCCTTCTTTAGCTATGTTAGAAACCTAGGAGGAAACTCCCAGATATGCTCAGAATTAGTTCAAAATGATGTGAAAATTACTGAACCTACACACATTGCTAACATACTGGCTGACAGGTTCAGTGCAAACTTCTCCCCCCCTCCCGCCCAAGAGGAGAGATATCTATTCCAGAGGATTGTAGCCCCCAAACATCTCCAACGCCCAGGTGAGAACTGCCTCACTAAGGCAAAAACACAGCATCCATGGGACCGGATGGTGTCCCCGGCTGTGTGCTTCATGAACTCAACGAGAATTAAACCCACAGTTAGGACAGCTGTTTAATCTTAGCCTCACCTCAGGATCATGTCCAAGGAGTGGCACGGGCGACTGTGGTCCCACTTCATAAGGGCGGTGCCTCCACAGACCCTGGAAATTACCGCCCCATTAGCTTGACAAGCCTTATCTGCAAAGCCATGGAGGATCATAATGGAACTCATAAATAAAGACATAGGGAACTTGCAGACTTTGGATCCAACCCAGTTTGGCTTTGTCAAAGGCAGATCCTGCCTCTTAAACTTGGTTGACTTTTTGAGACAGTCACCAAGGCCATTGATGAGGGAAAGGCAGTCCATACAGCCTACCTCGACCTGGCAAAGGCCTTGACACAATACCCCACTCAGGTATCATCGAAAAACTCATCAGCTTGAATGTAAACCCATACATCACAAGATGGGTTGCAAACTGGCTAGCGACAGAACCCACAGGGTCAGAGTTGCTGGAGCCATGTCAGACTCAAAGCCTGTCACAAGTGGTGTCCCACAGGGTCAGTCCTGGGTCCACTCTTGTTCGGCATCTACTTTTCTGAAGTACAAGCAAACACAGGAGGGTTATGGCTGACAAAGTTTGCAGATGACTGCAAACTGGGCCATAGTGAAAACACATCTGACACAGATATCCTCCAGAAGGGCCTCACAGAAACGGATAACTGGTGCCAGAGCCATGGCCTGAAGTTAAACGCCAAAAAATGCATAGTCATACCCTTGGGAAAAACAAGGTTACCCCTAGCTACCATATAAGTGACAATCCACTGAGCACAGAAAAGTCATCAGGGATCTGGGGACCCAAGTTGACAGTAGTCTTTCGTTTGACACTCATGTTGCTAAAGTAGTTAGGAAAACCTTCTATATCGCCCACCTGATCATGAAGGGATTCACATCTAGATCAAAGAGGTCATGGTCCCCCTGTACTCATCACTCATTAGACCTATGATATAGGACAATGCCCCGTTCGGAATGTAACTGACCAGACACCTGATGCAGCTTGAAAGGCCCCAAAAGTTCCTCACCAAAAGGATAAAGGGTCTCAAAAATATGTCTTATGCTGCCCGACTGAAAGAACTCCAGCTTTATTCAGTCTCATACCGCTTGCTCAGAGGTGACCTGTGCCTGACATATAAGGCCATGTCAAACCCAGATTTGATGAATATGCTTCACCTCAAAAATCTAGATCCCTCAGAACCACAAGGGCGGAGACTTAAACCTTGACACGGTTATAAATAGAACGTGCTGGAGGGACAGATTCATCACCCAGAGACTCCCTATGCTGTGGAACAAAATCCCGGTACATGTGAGGCAGAGCACCTCGCTGGCCTTGTTCAAGAGGAATCTTGACCAATGGATGGGAGATCGCAGATATACCCCAGGGATTACTTCAGTGTCACTGCTTGACAGAGGCACAGAAAAATGATAGGCATAGTTTTTATTCAAACTAAAGGGGTGGCGAAAGCCACATAACTATGGGCTAGGCTTATAAATGCCCTTGGGCAGATAGCCTAGTATGAACCTATGAACCTATGAACCTATGAGTGAAATAGCAAAGTAATGGATCATTGGAATGGCTGCAGGGAGGTTCCATCCGACCAGGGTTTTGTGAGGGGGAAGGGTGGCAAACTTAGACAGCCCCAGCTGAACCATACCTCCCAACAAAATCATTTAGGAATTAAGTCACTAAATAATGACACACCTAGTTTCAGACTTCATAACCTTCAGAAAAATGCATGCTAAAGTAAGACCTGTTCTATCAACTGTCCCAGTTTATAGAAGAGCATTTTTTAGTACTGTTTATATGTTCCCTCCAATATATTTGGCCTTGTCCAGATTTATGTCCCAGCATATACAAGAGCAATTTTTAGTACTGTTTGTATGTTCCCCCAATATATCTGGCCTTGTCCAGATTTATTGCATTAACAGGTTGAGAGGTACATGCAAATAAATTGCTTTATAGAATTAGGCATAGCCAAACCTCTGAACGGTCCCTGATTTTGACTCAAAATGTTGCTCTTCCCCTAATGATCCCTCCGCAAAATAGCAATTTTGGAAGAAAACATGGAGGGTTTATAATTAAGAAATAACTGTAATAATCAGATTACTTTTATTTCAGAAATGCATGTAGATAATTTTATTTTGTCAGCTGCTCAAGTTAGCAGTACTAATATTAAAGTGTCCCTTCTTGACATGTTCCCAGCTGTATTGTGTTGCTATTTTATATTTTTACATCACATTTTTTGGTCCATTTTTCATAAAATTGTGTTTTTTTTAGCAAATTAGTGACAAATAATTAAAGACTGAAGTTAGAAAATAATGACAGACATTTGAGTTTCAGATTTCATACCATTCAGAAAATTCATACTAATGCAAGACCTCTATTAGCTTTCTAAGGTTATAAGAGCGATATTTTAAAAATTGTCCTTATTTTGGGCCTTTGTCCAGATTTCTTGCTCTGAGGTTGAGAGGTATGACAAATGTGTCAAGGCCATCACAAGTCCGCCAGAGACATTTCAAACTGTGACATACTTGTTACACCCCACTCCCCCATGTAGTGACTCTGGATGTGTCGAAGCAAGGCAAGGAGTAGTTATGCAGTGTAAATGTGCAGAGAATCCCACCCATCCAAGGTAGACACAAGTACTAGAGTGGCTTTTCATATGTTCTTGATTTTTGCAGAATGGTCTGGTTTCTGTCATATTTTTTGTACTGTTGATTTATGCTTATTACTCAAAGTGCCTGTTGCTCTGTGTTTAAGTAGCAATACTTTAATGACCATCAGGTAAGCTTGGCTGAGATTGCAAGATGCAAGTAAGCTTTAATAAGCATACTGTTAAAGAATTGCCAACATTGAAAGCCTTTCTGTTGCCATGTAGAGAATACTTAACTAGATAATGTATAAGCCTTGGGTATTGACATGCATATGCCAGTATTTGTAATAAAGGACAGAATTACATTATTTTAAGAGTCTCATTACACTTGGAGACTTACAGTCATCACTGCAGGCTTTAACCGTAAACCGAATGCCAATCGCGTGGTCTATAACCTGTACAGTAATCCTTTTAAGCAATGTATCTTGAGCTTATTTCTTGTTTGCTTTTAATTTTTTACTTTGATCATGTTTTCCCCATGAAACAAGTAGATGTCAGGCAGCAGGTCTTTTTTTGGATAAGGAACATTTTTACAAGTGAGGGCATCGGAGATTTCTACTTTCAGCATGTTACTTTAATAAAGCTGAATATAAATTATATTTAGAACTGCAGTGCAAGAAGTGGTTTGAGTTGAGTGCTGCTTGTTTTTCTTATACTTGATTTTGACTGGCATTCCATTAATGTATTTAAAAAAAAGTAATTTATTTTTTCATGCCTCACAACCTTCTTTGTTTCCATCTAGATATTAAGCTGTCATGCAGCCAATGCATTGAAATATTTTTATTCTTCTACACTTCATTTTGTCTTGATTGGACTCTCATGACAACTGTTTGGCACCCAGTGCAGTATACTTAGTTTTTGTGGTTTGCTATTACAGGTGTTTGTATGTGGTAGGGAATACCTCAGGCTTGAACCCTGTACCTTGTATGCAGGTGTTAAAGACCTTAATTCTCTACCCACCACCATTTGTGAAAAAAAACTGCAGATTTTTGCCTCATGTTTGATCTGATCTGTTCCTCATAATATCTGTGGTTTGTAAATGTTGTAATGCTTGATATTTGATGGGGCAGTTGTAGCACTGTTGCCTCACAGCTGCAGGTTCTCAGGTTTGCTTCTTGGCTGGGGTGCCTTCTTTGTGGTCTCTATCTTCTCCCTGTGTTTGTGTGGGTTTGCTTTTGTGTCCTCCCATGTTACAAAGACATGTCTGCATTATTTCTTCCTGGGCCTCTGCTGAATTTTTTTTTTGTTCTAAGTCAAACTGTCCTGATTAACAAATGTTAAATAAAATTGACAGGCATTTGAATTTCAGACTTCAGGTTTCTGAATGTTTAAGTCCTTGCATATTTGATGGTGCAGTGGTAGTATTGTTGCCTCACAGCTATAGGTTTTTTGGTTTGATTCTTGGCTGGGGTGCCTTCTGTGTGGAGTCTGCATCTCCTCCCTGTGTTTGTGTGGATTAGCTCTGGTGCCCTGTCATTTTACAAAGACGTGTCTGCAGTATTTCTCCCTGGGTCTCTGCTGAAAATTGTTTTTATTCTGTCAGCAGTAAAATTGACAGACTTGAATTTCAGACTTCATATTCTTCAGAAAATCCATAGTAACGCAACCGTAACACAACCTTTTATTCTAGCAATTTTCTAAGTTTATAAGATGAATATTTGAAATTTGTCCCTATTTTTGGGACTGTATTCCCTCATTATTGGCTTCGTCCAGGTTTTTTGTGCTAAGGTTGACAGCTATGGCAAGAACTGAATTCACTGAATGTTTGACGGCTGTATTCCCTCATTACTGGGTTTGTCCAGGTGTTTTGTACTAAGAGGTTGACAGCTGTGGTGAGAACTGAATTCACTAAATGATAGCCATTTAAGTTTCAGTCTTCCTCTTTTACAAAGCAGCTGATTTGGCGTAGTGGTATGTTGCTCTGTTTTGCACAGGGAGCTTGGCAGTAAAATGTGTGGTTCTAGCAACTTTCCAAGATTATACAAGCAATGTTTGTGTCCCTGGTTTTTGGGCTTTTGACCCCCCCCCCCCAACACATTTTTGCTTTTTCCAGTTTTCTTGTGCTGCGAAGTTGTGTATTGAGTTGATTTTACAAGGAGCTGAGAGCTGCAGGTGAACAGAAGTTTAGTGCTGCTTAAGTGAAGTTGGTTTGCCTTGTTAATAGCACAACAAGTTGTGTACTTGCCTTTGATGCAGAAGGCTGTGGGTTCTACTCCCACAAGGGGTGGATGCTGCTGTACTGAGAATGTTCTCCTTGGTGAAGATACTAACTATGAGTCCGTTATCAGTTCGCCATCCATTTCCTCTTGCAATATTACTAGCTTATCCATTTCCTCTTGCAATATTACTAGCTTATCATTTTTTTAATGTAATATAGGCAATTTATTCCTGAGGGGCAACAGGCACTTTATTTTTCGATGAAACCATGAAATATAAAGGTGTTCGCTCGCAGCAACCTCTTCATTAGTTACAGATTTCTTTAATGTGGAATTATTTAGATGACTCTTACTTCTTCAGAAATTGTGCATATTTACTGATAATGGACTGTAGAATTGTGCATATTTACTGATAATGGTGGAATGTAGAATTGTGCATATTTACTGATAATGGTGGACTGCGGAAGTCTGAGTAGACTTATGATAAATGCTCTGAACTGGGCAGTTTTGTCATTTTGGGTGCATGCATTTTGTTTCATTGCTTACTGGAAAAATGTTCAAAACAAATTTAAAACGCCCTCTAACAACTGTAATATATTGTACAAGGAATATAATTTAGTACAATGAGGAAGGTGTATCAAAGAGCACATGTATGTTTCATATGCAAGGGGCCTATGATTTGAAAACAGCCCAGAATTAATCTTTATCTGCCACTGGCAAAATGTATTTTCTTTGAATGTGGGTTTCAATGCTGTTTCAATGAATGTGAGTTTCAAGGGCAGAGAAGTTTTAATGCTAAATTTTCATTGTGAAACTGCATTGCTTTGTTTAGTAGATGACTTAGTGTTTGTGCTGTAAAATACAAAATAAAACTTTCAAATGAAGTCCAACTCATCATACAAGTAAAGCAGTATGCACATTAGTGTTTATGGTAAATGGAGTGAAATAGCCAAGTAATGGTTCATTGGAATGGCTGCAGAGGCTCCATTCAACGTGATTTTGTCAGGGGGAAGGGCAGCAAACTCAGACAGGCCCAGCTGAACTATACCTCCCAACTGTCCAGATTTTCAAAGAATGAATAGATTTTTGCTTCTTATTTTTGGTTTGTTCTTCATAAAATTTGTAGTTTTCTGGCAAATCATTTAGAAATTAAGTCACTAAATAGAGTTTCAGACTCATAACCTTCAGAAAAATGCATGCTAAAGTAAGAACTGTTATTCTATCAACTGTCTCAATTTATACAAGAGCAATTTTTAGTACTGTTTATATGTTCCCCCAGTATATTTGGCCTTGTTCAGATTTACTGCATTAACAGGTTGAGAGGTACATGCAAATAAATTGCTTTATAGAATTAGGCATAGCCAACCTCTCAACTGTCTCCGATTTTGGCTTAAAATGTTGCTCTTCCCCCTAATAATCCCTCCACAAAATAGCAATTTTGGAAGAAAACATGGAGGGTTTACAATTAAGAAATAACTAATAAAGTTATAGATAACTTGAAATGCATGTAGATTCTTTTATTTTGTCAGCTGCTCAAGTTAGCAGTACTAATATTAAAGTGTCCCTTCTTTGACATGTTCCCAGCTGTATTGTGTGGCTATTTTATATTTTTGCATCACATTTGGTCCATTTTTCATAAAATTGTGTTTTTTGGCAAATTAGTGACAAATCACTAAAGACTGAAGTTAGAAAATAATGACAGACATTTGAGTTTCAGATTTTATACCCTTCAGAAAAGTCATACTAAAGCAAGACCTATTCTATTATCTTTCTAAGTTTATTAGAGCAATATTTAAAAATTGTCCTTATTTGTGGGCATTTGTCCCACTTCTGTGTATGGCTTTGTGCAGATTTCTTGCTCTGAGGTTGAGAGGTATGACACGTGTCAGGGCCATCACGGTCAGCCAGAGACATTTCAAATTGTGACATACTTGTTGCACCCCACTCCACCATGTACTGACTCTGGATGTGTCCAAGCAAGGCAAGGAGTAGTTATGCAGTGCAAATGTGCAGTGTGTCCCCCCCCCCCCCATCCAAGGTAGACACAAGTACTACAGTGGCTTTTCATCTGTCCTTGATTTTTGCAGAAAGGTCTGGTTTCTGTCATATTTTTGTACTGTTGATTTATGCTTATTACTCAAAGTGCCTGTTACTCTGTGTTTAAGTAGCAATGCTTTAATGACCATAATGTAAGCTTGTCTGAGATCGTAAGATGCAAGTAAGCTTTAATAAGCATACTGTTAAAGAATTGCCAACATTGAAAGCCTTTCTGTTGTTGCCATGCAGAGAATACTTGACTAGATAATGTATAAGCCTTGGGTATTAAAGGACAGGATTCCATTATTTTAAAAAGCTCATTACACTTGTTGGAGACTTCCAGTCATCTGTACAGACTTTACCCGTAAACTAAACAGAATACCAATCATGTGTTGTCCATAACCTGTACAGTAATCCTTTAAGCAATGTATCTTGAGCTTGTTTCTCGTTTGCTTTTCATTTTTTACTTACATGTTTTCCCCATGAAACAAGTAGATAGTTGTCAGGCAGCAGGTCTTTTTTGGATAAGAAACATTTTTACAAGTGGGGGCATCACAGAGATTTCTACTTTCAGCATGTTACTTGGCACTTTAATAAAGCTGAATATAAATTATTATTAGAACTGCAGTGCAAGGAGAAGTGGTTTGAGTTGAGTGCTTCTGGTTTTGCTTGTACTTGATTTTGACTGGCATTCCAGTAATGTATTTAAAAAGTATTTTTATTTATTTATTTTTTATTTATTTATTTATAAATATATTTATTTATATATATTATTATATATATTATATATATTATTTATATAATATAAATAAAAATTTATTTTTTCATGCCTCACAACCTTTTGTTTCCATCTAGATATTAAGTAAGCTGTCATGCAGCCAATGCATTGAAATATTTTTATTCTTCTACACTTATTTTTGTCTTGATTGGACTCTCATAATGATGGTTTGCCACCCAGGGCAGCATATTTAATTAGTTAGTTTTTGTGGTTTTGAGCATAGCTCCTCCCCTTTCTGGTTGGCCACACCCCTTCCCCTTGACCTCACCCATTCAGCTGTCTCCTGCAGCCCCCCTTTGATTTGAAGTCACCAGCCGCCACTGACACACACACACACACACACACACACACACACACACACACACACACACACACACACACACACACACACTTTGTTAAACTTGGTTGGTGAGCCCCCTGAAACTTGTATATACCAACTCCAAGATTCCACTACAGTGGAGAAAGGGCAAATTCTCCAGTCTCTGCTATTCTTCGATCAAATGCATTTCGATAATCCATATTGACTTTTTTTATCTTTAAAAACAGCACTTGACCTGACCTTTTTTTCTGTTTAAATACT